>NC_041065.1:31612303-31739600 GCF_900634775.1 Gouania willdenowi
AAGTTATCGTGTACATAAACAACACACACACATACACACAAACAAACATACTTCCGAAAAAGTTTTCATTTTCTAAAGTAAGTAAATAAACAACACAGATACACCAAAATGAGAACAAAAAACACAATTTCTTTATAAAAGCATACAAAATTACAAAGAAAATACATACAGTTACAACTACATTAAAAATACATAAAATGACTCCATAAACATAGAAATCGAGGAAAAAAAAAAATATACAAAACCACAACAAAAATACACAAATTGACTCCAAAAACACACAAATAAAAAATAAAAACACAAAAAAGATACACCAAATGAAATAAATATAAACAAAACAATATACAAAATTACAGGAAAAAAAAAAAAAAATTACAACTGCAATAACTTTTTGAAATGCACCAAAAATACACAATATGACTACAAAAATAAAACAAAAAAATATACAAACCCTTTGTTCTTTTCCTGTATTATAATGAAAATGACAAATGACTCCATAAACATACAAAATTAGAGATAAATATAGAACACTACAATAATAATATAGAACATTACTCCAAAAGCACACAAAACA
The DNA here is from genome assembly GCF_900634775.1 of Gouania willdenowi. Classification (NCBI taxonomy): domain Eukaryota; kingdom Metazoa; phylum Chordata; class Actinopteri; order Blenniiformes; family Gobiesocidae; genus Gouania; species Gouania willdenowi. The sequence continues at coordinate 31,612,878 of NC_041065.1, forward strand.
AACGCAAAAAACAAACAACAACAAAGATACACATAAAATCTATTAAAAAAGCTACTCTTGCTGGACATCGTAGCATGTAAATGTGAAATATTGTCCTAAAATATGAACGTGAGTTATTTCCGTAATAAAATCAACTTTGATTATTTTTTTCCATTTCAGAACTTGAATTCCACATTTTCCAACTCAAGTCAAGCAGAGATCCACGTTGCAGACAAAGTTGCTTTGCAATGAGATCCAGCAATGTTGATCTGGAGGTTTCCAACAGCATGTCATAGTGGTCACATGACAAATTGATGGAGTCAGGGTTTTCCCTGCCATCTGTGTCACGCTGCCACATGACTGCAGATGTGTTGCTTGTCATTAATCTTCACATTACCTCCCACTGAGGGCTCGTTTTGCCAAAACACGGCAGAACTGCTTTGTACCACACTTTCCAAAAATCTCTTCAGATCAGTGCTTTAAAAGAAGTTCATTTACCTCCAATCGCTCTATTAGCTGCCACTAAATTAATTCAGATTAAATAGATTTGATGCCACGTGGATGAATATAAGTAACACGTAGAGCAGATTACATAGCAACTTTTATCATGTCAGCATTTAGAAGAATGACCATCTGAGCGCTAACGCGGGAAGAACAAACGGTTTGTTTATATTTGTATATTTTATTTAGTTTTTGGAGTATTTAAAAACATATATATATATATAGTTGTCATTTTTTGTATTTTTTTTTCTGTAATTTTGTGTGGTTTTATAGAATCATTTTGTGTATCTTTGTTATGGTTTTATTACTCTGTCAAGCACACACCACAAGACTGACGGCGGTCTAAAGGTTATGTTTTCCCCTCTGTCTGTCTGTCTGTCTGTCTGTTAGCAAGATAAAACTTGAAAAGTTATAAATGGATTTGGATTAAATTTTCAGGAAAATTGATGAATTGGACCAACGAACAGGTGATTAATCTTTGTTGATGTTCTGCAACCAAAATAATATATATATGTATATATATATATATATATATGTATATAAATCCCATTCATTTTCCCATCCACACTGTGGAACTTCTGCTGTTGATTCATAGGTTCTCTCAGAGTCAACAGCTCAATGTTGACAGGTCGGCATTCATTTTGTCATTTTTATGTCAGCATTTAGAATTGTGACCAATGCAAGCGTTAACAAAAAAGAACAAATGTTTTTGTAAATTTTGTAGATTTAGTTTATTTTGTGTTTTTGGAGTGTTTTAAAAAATTAAAAATAATTACTGGTAGTTGTAATTTTTTGTGTTTTCTGTAATTTTGTATGTTTTTATCATTGAGTGTATTTTTGTTCTCATTTTGTGTATTTTTATTGTTTTATTGTTTTGTTATTTGTGGGTGTTTCTGAAGTCAATTTGTGTATTTTTGTATATTATATTTTTGTCTCATTTTGTGTGTTTTTTTGGTTGATTTTGTGTTTTATGCGTCATTTTTGTGTATTTTTATGTCATTTTGTATATTCTTATGTTATTTTTCTATATTTGTAGTTGTTGTGTGTGTTTTTAAAGCCATTTTGTGTAGTTTTCTAGTGCCACGTGACCCCCAGGCTGCCAGTTGCCCATGTCTGGATTACATCTGAAGTCTGAAGAAAACACAGGCTACTCAGAGTCTTTAATAGTATTTAAAATCTATTTCCTTTGCTTTTAATTTATTTATTGCAGAAGTTGATTAACTAAGAGCCTTTTCTGTTAAAATGGTCAAAGGGTGCGGAAATCACATGGCGGATACGACTGCTTTTGAGCAATATCGTAGAGAGAGGCTAAAAATAGCTTGGACTGGGCATCAGACGGAGAATGAGCGCAGACTGCATTGACTGGTTGAGCAGCTTTTATGGTCAGGAATGATCACACTGCAGTCAGTGGCGTATTAATTCTACACACCTGTCTCCTACTGGTAACCGCCAACGTTCACGCTGCACAAAAGCACATTCACTTAAGTGTGCATGGGGAGAAAACGCTGCAAAAAGCCCAAGAGTGAAGCCTTTTTTCCTCCTCCGTGTTACAGGAATAGTCCCCACATTCCTCACTGCTTTAAGAGAACTGTAATAGAAACTGTGTGGAAGGTTCTGCCTGCGACGGTTACTCGTGACATTTGAGTCTAAGGTTCTTTGAAACCTTTTAAATCTTGAAGTGCGATAATAGCTACACTCATGGTGGAATCTGTTTGCATTTGCATAGGGAAACACAAGCCCAGTGGAGGCAGTTCTAACGTCAGCCGTGTACACACGTCATTAAACCAACTAATGAGCTAAAAATGTGGTGGTCAGGGCATGTGTATCGCCACATTTCAACACAAGTGAGAAAAAAAAAAATTGATTAAACAATAAAATAAGTGAGAGGTTTATAAAGCACAGATTATATCAGTGCATTAGGTGTTCTAAGAGCCATAGCATGTAGCCCTTAGCTACTTCATAATGCATTTAAAGAGTAATGAAATATTCTATTTAGGTTTCTTCTCTACTATACTGCCAGTTGTTATCTCTGAAGACCAGTCGCATGTCACTATGACTCAAAACTAGAGCTGGGCAATATATTGAAATATCGCCTATATACTGTAGAGATATATCTTCATTTTTTTTTAAACATGTTTTTATCTATAAAATCACAGAACGAATCACATCATACAAGTAGGGATGTAACGATTAATCGTAAGGCAGTTAAAAATCAATTCACAGGTATCACGGTTCACATCGATACTGTGAACTGTGAGGAATCTGCTATTTACTTTTTTTCTGGCCGCCTTCTACTCTTAAACATGTTCATAAATGATTCCTAACCCCTTTAGCACTGAAAGAATATCTGTAATATTACGTGAATATCTGTAAAAGTCACATTTTTCTATTAGCTCTGTCTGCTAGCGCACAGCATCTCTTCTTCACTGCAAGAATATCTGCATCCCAACCGACCACTGGGTTACCAGCGTTCTCTGCTGGTCCAAACAAATATCTGACCTAATTCAGTAAAATTAGTGTTTTTTTTTTTTTAAGTCCAATTATTAAGGCACAAAATTTTTAGTTGCACTTTTAAAAAGAAAAGAACAATTATGCAGTTTTGCATTGTTTACTATAGAACCAGAATTTCTTCATTTGTATTTTTCCCTTTATTTATTTCATTCAAGATTATTTTTAGTTAAATTGCATTGTTTTGAATAGTTTATCAAGGGATTCTTTTGGACAATAAAAAAAGGAAAACAGTAATTTTTCTATTTTTTTCCCAAAAAAAATAAAGGAATATTTCCAGTCATCATTTGTCTATAGTCCCATTTTGTAAAATAAATCGTGAGGAATCGTATCGTGAACCCAGTATCGTGAATCGAATCGTATCGGGAGTTGAGTGAATCATTACATCCCTACATACAAGCATTTCATATTATTCATAGAGTACAGTCAAACAGTGTCCTTTACAACTTTTCCATATTTCTGAGATATATATATATATATATATATATATATAGATATATACAGTAGTATTAAAATACTTGTTTTAGGAGTCGCTGCTTTCACTACTTCTTAGAACAGTATGAAAAGCCCAGTTAGATGGATTACTGAGTGCGTCCTAACCCAGACCTTCCCCTTAAAAAGCAACACTACAGAACTCACTCACACGTGCTGTCCCTGAGGACAATTAATAAATGTTCCTGTGTCGCATTTTTCATCAGCAAATTTAATCCAGAATTGTCTTTCTGGTAAGATTAATATTGTATATCGCCATTTTACAAAAGATATTGAGATATGAGTTTTGGTCCATATCGCCCAGCCCTACTCAACACCCACAGTTTGTTGTTACCACATGAAGCTCAGAAGTCAAGTTACGGGGTTTGGCCTGTGGTGTGACTGAAGTGACCCAAACGTCATGGACCAAACAAACTATTGCATTGGGTACACCCAACACAAGATGATCTTGTTTATGACTATTTTACGACCAAGATCTACGGCAACAAATACAGTTATGAAATGTGCATATGTAATATTCTGAAAATTATTCAAATTAAAAATCACTTGTGAGTCACTTAGAATAAACTACACTGAAATAGTGTCACTTGTGTCATCTTTTCTCAGAACTGTTCAATTAAAGATCCATTATGAAGGTAGAAAAAAACCTTAGAGTAACTAAACCCTTAAACCACTTTCTCCTGATGAAAACAAATGTATTTGGGTATGAAGTAGCGCTGTTCATTGATCCTGGTTTCAAGATTTTAGTCAAAGTATTTAAATTTTGCATATTTTGATGTAAAATATGAGTGACTGCCCTCTATGGGTTGGAACCCAGCTATTAAAGTGCGTTCACATGTAAAGCGACTTTAGTGACTAAAACAAATTCAAAATCAATGTAAATGACGCAACGTCAAGCGACGCGATTCAAGTAATTTCGCGACTCAATCGTGCGATCTGGGTGACTAAAAGTCGCTAACAGTCGAAAATTTTAAACTTTTCAAGTGACAATGCGTCACGACATCCAATCAGTGAAGAGTTTCTCCACATGTCACTGATGAAGCGGGAAAAAAGCGCGACAACGTTGAAGTGACTCATCACGGCCGATTCAAGCAACTGACGTCGCGTACGCATCTTTACAATTGAATTTTGCTATTGGCTGAGAACAAGATCATGTGACGTCATTGGACCATCTTGCGTCACAACCAAGCACTGTTGGCCCGCCCCTTAATAAAAATCTGTGGTGAGTATAGGTTGGATTGAGATAATTGAGATGAGAGAGCTACAGTGAGTTTTAGGCATTTGTTTTCACATTTCAAAAGAATGATACATAAACATAGATTTCTCAGAAACTACAGACATCAGCTTTAAGCCATTGGTTCTCAAAGTGTGTGGCGTGGCCCCCAGGTGGGGGAACAAGAGAATTGCCAAAAAGATCAATAACCCTAAATAAAACTCCTACACACAAAGAAAGTAATAATGAGAAGCCTAAAAATGTAGCAGAAACTAAAATAGTATTAAATTACTGCATTAGATATGCGACAGGGAATGAAAAATAATGATTTACGTGTACTTCACATGAAACGGAACTTTAAAAAACTATCGCTGACTTTAATTATTTTTCTTATTTGTTTCTTAAGTTTTTTTGCAAAATAATGTTTTGTTATTTTCTGTATTTTGACTGCTGCATTTTAACATTTGTTTTTATGCAGGTTATTAGTCATAATATTATTTTTTATTTATTATGAAACATGATGTAAGTCATTCGGTTAGTTCAATAAATTTTAAAATGTGTTGAAAATGTGAAATTGTCAGGATTATTTGAGGGGGGTGGGGGGGGTACAGGTGTGGCTTGAAAGTTCACCTCGTTATAAAGTTTAAAAAGTATTTCCTGATTCTGATTAATCCAAGTAAAGCTCCATCAAATTGGACACTTTACAGTACAAAACTATGAAACTTTGACGGCAAGTAAAAGCCACAAAAAGAAGCGTGGTCGTGCATTAAACTACAGAAGAGAAAGTCTGGAGTTGTGTGTCGATATGTGTCCGTATTCGGTGTCATAACAAGGCAGAGCTGGTCAGAGGAGCTCATTTCTCTCCTTCATCTTCACTTTTCCTCTGAATCTGTTTCTTCTCTATCATGTTGTCTGCTGCAACTAGACCACCATAAACCGGGACACTGAGGCCCTGTGATACACACACACACAGAGTCTCCGACGTTGCAAACCCCTGCAGAGGTGATGAACACCAGCAGGGCCTTGTGCTCCTGTCATTTATAATGTGTCACAATAAGAAACAGAGATGCTTCCTCTAACCTTATTAGTATTGCACTTTCATGGCTCTGCTGCCTGCTGCTGACACACTGGGGTGTGTGGGCCAGTCAAGAGACGGGGGGGGGGGGGGGGGGGGGAAGAGAAATAGGACCACGGCTGAGGAAGAGACAGGCCGGAGAGAATTAGGATAGGAGAGAAGAAGAGACAGAGAGCGATGTGAACAGATGGAAACGTGGGGCTGGTAGGAGGTGGAGGAACGGTGCAGGGCGTGGCTCATCAATTCTAGGGTGAGTTGAGCAGCAGTGATGGTGGAGGGTATCCATCACTGAGCACCAGCTCCTTCCCTCTCATCTCTTCATCACTTTGCTTTCTCAGCAGCAGCACCTGAACATACCTTTGACTATAGCTCTGACAGATTCACGCTGCACGCGTTCATCCTCCCGCCTCATTTCAATCCATCACAAAAATTCTGTCTTTTGGGACAAAATGTATTTTATTGCTTTGTATTTTATGTGGAGGGGTCTCTGTACGTCTCCCAGTCACTAAGATGCCAAAGCAAGCCTGAGTGAGCGTCTTTTTGATATTAGTTGTCATTTTGTGTTATTTCATGGTGATTGTGTTTTTTTTGGTATTATTGTTATTTTGTAGTAATTTGTGGTCATTTTCTGTATTATTGCTGCCATTTTGTGGTCAATATGTGTATTTTCTTCACTTTTTGTGTCTTCTTCAGTATTATTGTTGTCATTCTGTATTATTTTGTGGTCATTTTGTGTAATTTCCTCTCTTTTTGTGTGTTTTTGTAGTCATTTTGTTTCTTTTTTGTTTTATTGTTCTCATTTGTGGTACATTTTCCTCTGTTTTTGTGTCTTTCAGTATCATTGCTGTCATTTTGTGGTCATTTTCCTTTTCGGTCAATTTGTGCATCAGTTTGTGTCTTTTACATAATATTGTTCCGATATTTTGTGGTAAATTTTTGTGTATTTTCCTCTCTTTGTGTTTTTTCTGTATTATTGTTGCCAAGAAAGCCGATTGAGTGCATCTTGTGTGTTTCAAGGGTGGTTCCTTGTAAAAAAAATAAAAAAGTTATTGAAATCCAGCTACATACAGAGCGCCGTCTTTCCTCAGGGGTGGAGGTGAATCACAGAGGAGTGAAGAGAAAAGGCCCGTGCTGCTCCCTGATAAGGTCAGTCTCCACATCTCCGCCACAGGCAACTAAATTAGCTTTTATTTACAGGGCATTTCAGCTCCCACAGCACAACCAGTCGGACGGGAAACAGAGATAGACTCACTGCTCTGAAATAACATTAAACCAACAAGTCAAGTGGAAAATGCAAGATATTCATGCCCTAAACCAGAGGTGGTACAACCGTTATGACGGAGTCTCGTGATCAACAATCATTCATGCTGATCGATCTGATCATTTTGTGTCTTTTTCAGTTTTATTGTTGCCATTTTATTTCATTTTGTGGTCATTTTGTGTCTTTTTTTGGTATTATTGTTGCCCCATTTGTGTTTTTTTGTGTTCATTTTGTGTATTTTCCAATCATTTCAGTTTCTTATTGTCGTTTTGTGTGTCTGCACTGAATTGGCACACTGTCCAGGGTGTAGCCCCACCTAGTGCCTGATGACAGCTGAGCTAGTCACCAGTTGACCCTGTGTTCTGTCCTATTGTGTATTTTTTTGTGATTTTGCAGATAATTGTGCATATTTGTTATTGTTTTGTGTGTATTTCTTGTCTTTTTGTGCACTTTGCTCTCTAATTTAGCGTTTACTTTGTTGGCCGCACATTTGCTACCCAACATCTACCCTAATGCAATCGGTTAACATCTTATTTCCAAATCTGCTTTTATTCTCTCCTCTGCACAATAACTAAAACACAAAACGCTGATCAACCCATTTTTTAAGAATGAATCTACAACGTTCCAGCACTCCATTCTTTTCTCAGACGTTTAGAACAGACCATGTTCTAATCGTCACTGTGTCACAGGCTCAAACATCAACTGTATCACACAAACACGCACACGCACACACAGGGATGTTGGGTGAAGTCGCTGCTACACACTTTGAGTCACTACAAAGACACTGGGATCAAACGAGCGACAGCCACCTACAGCTAAACCGATACACAAGAGGGTTCGCTTTAAAGGAGAACTTCAAACAGCAGCTTCAAGCTCTGAGGAGCACCTGTGTTTTTGGTTTCCTCCAGTTTAACCTCAGCCCTTCTAAAACAGCTATAGGTGCACAGAGATATTAACAGGATGTGAAGGGGAGTGTGTGAGGTGGGAGTGTAACGAAAGAGGAATGAGAACACCTCGGGTCTTTTTGTGTCCCACTTATCAGACAGACATGGAGCAGCCAGTGCTCACTGAGCCCCGTTGGCCATTGATTTCATCAAACCTGAGCAGAGACGGTAGTGTGTTGGATTTTCACTTCAAAAAAGAATATTAAAATGAAAAAAAAAAAAAAGCGGTTATTTGATTTTCATTTTAAAATCTAAAAAAATTAAGATTCAAATTTAAGGTATTTTTATTCATCAGGATAAACAAAACATTTTTAAAAACAGTGGATTTTCATTTTCGGTTCCTGAAAATGAACCTTCAATACAAGAAGAGGCACGATTCCGCTATTAAATCCAAGCCATAATATGTTAGAGTTTAAGTTATTCAGATAAAGTTTTCTTAGGAAATTTACTTTGATCACCTGACACATTCGTCAGCCAATTGCCAGTTTTCCTCAGAGGCGTCTGCTGATCGCTTTGATGTGTCCTTATGAGTTCTTTCTGGGCCGTGGCCAAAAAGTACATTTCAAATAAGGACTCCCTTGAAAAAGAGGTTTTTAATCTCAACGGGATTTTTATTCCTGGTTAAATAAAGGTTAAATAAAAAAAAATTTAAAAAATAAGACAAAAAGAACTCACTTTGGTTTGTTTTGTTTTTTTAGATAATGTACTTTGATGTCCTGATGCTTTAACATCAACAGGGATGAGAGAACATTTTTACTCTCCCACACCTGAGATTCTCTTCTCCAGAGTCCACATTTCTAGACAAGTACGCACGCTGACCAGCGAGAAACTGGAGATCCTGGTGAAAATCCAAAATCAAGCACGAGGAGCTGCTTGTGCTGTTCTTTTTCTTTGTTTTTTATATGACTCATATCAACTATCTCTAACACTCACAGCACATTGATCACTGTTAAATTCTCACATTTATAAATCTTTTTTTCCATCCATTTATCCATTTTCAGACCCACTTGTTCCTATTTTTCAAGGCCGTGGGGGTCTGCCTGTGCCCATCTCCGGTTCACACTGGGCCCTTTTTTCTTTTTCCTTTCTTTCTTGTCACTCCTTCCTTAGATTGAAAAATCCCAACATCTCATGGTCTCCACTGTGATGTTGTTCTGTGGTGGATTATTTCATTTGTTCTTGGGCTTCTTAAGCCTTTAAATCAGCACTTGAAGTGTTTCCATCGTGATTCAATCTTTGGAGCTTCTCTTTGGAGCGTCCTCCTCCTGGGGTGTCTGTGTCCTGCTTGCTGCCATTGGCTGGTGCATTCTCTAAGGCTTTCTGTGTATGAAGGACAACCATCGGGGTAGAAATGGTCCTGGCGTGCTCAGGCCGCTCCTCTTCCTCTTCTAGATTTGGGCATGAAGTTGTGTCTGTGCTTCATCCAGGGCAGTCTGTAACTGGGTCAGTTGTTGTTAGTATTGCTTCCTTTAATGCCTCGATTATCTTCAAAGCTTCGGCCTTCTCCTCCACCAGTTGGTTGTACTGGTCTCTCTGGATTGTTGAGTCATTCTCAGCCTTCTTGAGATCGTTTTCCATTTCTGTGATCTTCAGACGTTCATCCACGAGACTTTCCTTCCTTTGCAAATCAAATTCTTTGTAATTGAGGATCTTTACAGTCTCATCTTGCTGATGAAGAAAAAAACACTCCTGCTGCTCAAGCAGGTTGTTCATCTGTTCATCAAACATGTTCCTCTGAGCTGGGAGTGGATCACTCTTCAGATGGAATGAAGCCCTCTTCTCTTTGTTGGATGAAGGTCCAGGTCTTTCAATGTCAATGATCTTGGGTTTCAGAATGTGTTTATTGGTCGCTAAGAACAGCCATTTATTGACAGTATTTAGTTTTTTTCTAATATGTAAATATTTCTAATGAATATTTTGGTATAATTAATCAATGATCCTGATACATTTCCGTGCTGTATGGGTCCTGCTGTGTATGGGGGGGGTTCCTTTCATTTTCCTGTGTGGCTGGTTGCTTGGCTCGTGTCTTGGTGGTCTTGGGGGCGGCCCATCCGCGGCCCAGCATTGGTGTCCATGCTGGGGACTGATGCTGGGTCGCGTGACCCCCTGGTGGGGCATGGGGGCTTTGGGGGATCCCATTTATCAAGAAATGAACATCTGATGCCTCTGACACAAAAGACCCTGAAAGCAGCAGCGCATTTCGTCTCGACTGAGATGTCAATCACAACAGTTGCCATAGTAACGCTTACAATATAAACCAATTAAAAAGCTCAAAAGTCTTCCACGCGTTTGCAACTCGACGCTGATTGTGGGTAACATTGACAATATTACTCGTTCACTTCCTCATGCATTTCTCCTACAATATGCCAAAACATGCTTTTTTTAGTATTCAAAATAATTTTATATTAACTTACTGATATAGTCACTTTAAATTTGGTTCAGCTGTTGCAATAATACATTTTATCCATGAGGAAGAAACAAGAAATGTAATTTATGTGACCTTTATTCATTACAAATAAAAGTACATTTAAATAGTTTATTTTGAAAATCATCTTATTTGATTAAATTTCTCTCAGTTTTGAGTTTTAAAAATCTGGTCAATTCCACATTTTTAAAACCTAGAGTAAAAAAATCCCCAAAACTCTGTAAATATCCCAGTCCAGGAAAATTGAAATATATTGAATATCCATTTATCAAACAAACTCATTGTGACCACGTAAACTCCATCATGGCAATGAAACCTCTTTCCTCCTTTATCATAGCATTAAAACTTTTCACTGAAAGGTGTGCGACGTACGTCATGCGTTTCCTCTTCAATCATAATCAATCTCTAATCTTTCTCCTCCACTCGCTCTAATTTCCTCTCATAAAAGGCTGCCTTCCATTACTCTCCTCGCTTAAGTTTTTAAGTCTTACTGCGGCCCATCTCAGAGGAATATCGTCAAGGTAATGATGATGATGACCCTTAAAGACTCCTCATTAAACCAGCCAGTATCTGAACATCAACTGGAGCTATGAAATACAGGCAAGATGGTAGAGATGAGTTGAGGAAAGTGGTTGGGATTTTATTTGATCTGTGGCAGTAAATTGTCTGATGGTCTCATCTCCTATCAGTGTCCATGTGAGCGCCCTCATTAGACAGCCAGACGGACACTACAAACAAAGCCAATTAGATTCAGCAGCATTAAAAAGATGGGTGTCAGAGTGGGAGATAGAAAGTGGAGCATCTGTCACCGAACTGAAGTGTTTGTCTGGAATCAAAGGCAGATTAATATTTTCAAAGGACACGCAAAAAAAAAAGCCCTGTTTCTGAGAGCAAACCATGCTCTGGTGTTTCCTGCAGATAACGGCCAGAAGGTTACATTTGATTTCCTCTGTCACTGTCTTTTTACTGCCATGTCCTTAAAGGAGGGGTTCTCAACCTTGGGTTAAAGATCCCTTTTGGGGTCTCCAGATGCCTTTAAGAAACTCAACTATTTTTTGAACAAATTCAATAAATTTTTGCTTATTTTTACTCTTTCTGCAGCTACACCAAATTTGCCATATTTTAACCTATTTTTATCACTTTTTCTTGCCATATTTTTGCTCCTTTTAATTAATTTTTACTACATTACTCCCATTTCTGCCACTTCATTAAATTTCAATGCACATTTTTTCCACTTTCAAGACATTTTCAGCACCTATAAACTATTTCCACCACTTTTCCTACATAGTGTTGCATATGTTGACCTATTATTGTCACTTTTAACATCTTTCATCACCATATTTCATGCTTATTTTTTACCAATTTAACCACATTCACAATTTTCTAATGCCTATTATGTGCCAGTTTCAATTAACTGTTTCTATTTTTTAAATTACATCACCACTCCCCTTATTTTTTCCACTTTTAAGCCACTTGAAACCTCTTTTTACCACTTTTTCTTTTGGTTTTTGGCCACTCTAATGTGCAACTTTTAACCATTTTTGGTCACTTTTAATCCATTTAATTTCTGATTAAAACAAGGATTTATAACTTTAAGATGACTGTATAATACGGTACAAATAATAATAAGCTTCCTGGATAATAGTCGATATTATTTAGATGAATAAATAAATGTGGTATCACAGATTCATAGAACAATGGACCATAATTTCGCTGACTTTATGGATGGACCCCAAAAATCTCTCCCCTTTATTCCCCCTTATAGATGTCCCTGTTTCCACATGACTGTTCTTCAATGTTCAACCACCTTCAGCTACAGTGGGGGTCCCCAGTCTCTGGAACCTTTTTTGGGGGGTCACAGGCTGAAAAGGTTGAGAACCACTGGCTTAAAGGGACTAGAAAGAAGATACAAAAGCAAAACAAGTGAGAGAAAATGAATCGTGAACAGGTTCTCCGTCTTTTTCAGTTACAACGCGCACTGTTGATCAAACACTCGTTAGCAGCGTTAGCTTAGCGTTTCCGAACGACTATGAAGAAACGAGCAGGGCCGGCTGTGATGTGGATTGTTTCTGACCGTTTTAGAGTGCGTTTGCCTTCCAGTCCTTCTCCAGCCGCCTGCAGCAGCGCTTTCACCTCAAACCTGCTTTCAGTGGAGAACGCTTTGATACAGCTAGTTATAGACATTAGCGAGAGAGCAGGGCAATCTTTGGAAGGAATATACATGTAGCAAACACACCACTTCTGATTTCAAAGGGTTTATGAGTTAACATAGTTGGCACCAGGTGAGGAAAAACAAAGCCTTGAAGCACAATGCATGAAGCAAGCAGCTCTATGCTGCATTGATGGCTTTGAAACGTTTATTTATCTGCATAAATTATACAATTATATATTATTTTAAATAAAAAACATTTTGGCTGCATTGTTACTGTGAAGTTTCTGTATGCATTAAATTAGCTGCCAGACATGAGCCATAATCAACACTATCTGATTGGAGCACTTAAATCGCACACAAAACACTGTAAATAACACAAAACAACAAAAACACACAGGGTGGATTCACTAACATCTGAAATAAAGGGTTTTAAACCAGTTGTGTCCCTAAATCCTTTAGTGACGCAGTTTCTTCACCAGCTACGCGAAATTCACTAAGATTGCAGCAATGATTAGTGCACGTGCAGAAGTGGTGCAGTCCGCTCTATTCAAATGAGCGTTTTGCTCGTTTAATGTGGAGAGGAGACGTGAGTGCACAGAAACACACAATGACATTTGAGGAAGTTAAATTGGAGGCAGATGGACTTCTCCGTCTGCTGCACAAACAGTAAATAATGTAAAAAAAACTAAATAAACCCAGTGATATTTTTTACCCTCATTTATTGCGGCTGCTCCATCAGGTCCTGTAACTTTGCTCTGATCAGTGCATGAAAAATAGGCAAATTTGGACAAAACCATCCTTTTGATCTACTATTGATCTAAGTTAATACAGCAACACAGTCTCTCAATCAGCCTCATATGTCACCACTGCGCCATCAGTGATCATGCTTAAATCACGCATCTGATCTGCTGATACTAAATACACAAAAGGACTTAAAAAAAAAAAAACATACAAAATTGCAACAAAAGCACACAAAAACTAAATGACAACACATATACACAATATGACTCCAAAAGACATACATTTAACAGGAAAATACACAAAGACAATAGAAATGCACAAAATGACTTATAGCAAGCAAAACAACAACAAATATAAACAGAATGACAGAAAAAAAACATAAGTTACTAAAAACTCTTTGTTCTTCTTGTATTAAATGCTCAGATTGGTCATTATTCTAAATGCTAACATGACTGTTGATAAAGTGGCCTTCAGACTAAGCATATTTTTGTGGCTTTGCTGTGATAAAAGCCACCCATCTCAGTAATATAGTGATAAATATTTGATTTCCAGCTTTGGTCACTCAGTCAATGCCCAGTATTTCTGCTATTAATGGAAGGACAGCGTTGAGTGGAAAGACAAAGGTCTTGATGTCCTGTGTGTCATATGACATGAGGCTAATTAGCTCTGGAGCAGAAAGCAGGCCTTGAAAGGAGCAATAAACGCTTGCTATTAAAAGCCATTGAATTAGAATGCAGCGCTACCATAGCAAACAACGCAAAGGCCACAGTAATTGTCCACTCCGCTCCGACAACAGCAAACAGCCACAATCAGTCTAGCTGCTAGCACTTCACATAAGGTCACGGTAAAATGTTGCAGGAAATACTTCTCCACGTCTGACGGAAGTTTCCAGATGGTGTTTTCCTCAAGCGCAGAGAAGGTCATCCACATTTCAGCAGCCATGCCCTTTAGATGGCACGTCATCAATTATATCCTAATCTATATGATGATGCCAAGTAAAAGAGAGACATAAAGCAAAGTGTACATTAGTGTGGACGCTGCCCGTGCTTTGAAATGCACAGTCTGACGCAACATTAAGCCGGGATTTGGTTTGTAAAAGATCAAATGTTGAATTTGCTATATTTTGTTAACTTTAACAGGATGTAACACAGGAAGAAATACATAATAATATAATGATCAAACTGTTTCTGCCTTAACAAATGGGAAAACTATGACTTTACTTAGTAAAGAATAAATCCCACGAACAGAATAAAAAATGACGACGTATTAGGGCCAAATTAAAATGAAAAGAAATCTGAGCTCAACAAGAATATAGTCATAATATTTTGAGACTAAGTAATAATTTCATGAGAATTAAGTCTTAATTTTATTAGATTGAACTCGCAATATTTCGAGATATTTTAATGTCATGAAATTACAAATAGATTCTGAAAATATTACGACTATTGTTGAAATAATACAACTTTAATTTCATAAACTACGATTTGATTAAGATATGAGTATTTTTATAAAATTACAAATTTGTTCTTGAAATATAACCTAAATCTCGTAGTACCTAGATTTTTATTTTTTATTTTAATGTGGCCCTAATACATCATCGTAACAAATAAATAAACTTCACTTCAGGATCTAAAGCTAAAGTAAACAAAGAAAAAAAAAAATACTACAATACTACGATATAGTGACACTTTTCTGTCCTTTCAACACCTTTAGGTACCGTAGTAGATCGATGAAATACCATCAGACCTTAGAGTCCATCTCCAGTCTAACCTGCTTCACCGTGACTTAATTCTTTCTCAAATATCCACGTTTTCCCAGGATGGGCTGAAGGCATGAACAGCTGATAAGAGAAAAAATATTGGATGCTGCACCTCAAGACGAGCAGGTAAGCAGATATGTGGTGAAAACAACAACATGGCATCAGGTGAGCCGAATCACTTTATTTACCAGTGAAAATAGAGAAACTATTATTGCCATAAATGTTTTCAATACAAAAGACACTTGTTATTTCTCAGACTGAACCTGTGCCCGTATTCACAAAGCATCGGAGGGCTAAAAGTAGCTCTTAGTGATGTCACTCTTAGAAAAAAATCTTGAATTTTAAGTATTTTCATTGTTAGGATAAAAGTAATTCACAAAGTATCTTAGGCCCTAAGGTGAAAAACTGTTGGTAGTAGTGAGGAGGACTTTTAAGAAGCCTAATGCTATGTTCGGGCGTCAAAATCGTGCCTCACGCCTCTAGTTGGACGCTTGTCACCAGCATCTAAGAAGCTCTAGACACGTTTAGGGGAGGGGCTTCTCTGTTGCCGGTGGTGTTCATACAATGGATGATATTGTGGCGATCAGTTACGTTCATATTTCACCCAGTGACTGTGAAGTGGTGGAACATTATTGTGTTGAGAAGGCTGTGTTTATAGTCGGATGTATTTTGGTGTGACTCAGTGTGTGTACTATGATGTCAGAGGGCTATAAAGAAACTGCAACTCTTATAAAAGTGACTTTTTGTCATATTAGCTAAACCTGTCACTATGTAAGGACAGATTTACATGAAACGAGTAGTTTGTGTGAAAAAAACAGACTCATTGAGCCCCGCCCCCTGCTGCTCCTGCAGCCTTTGGCAGATTGCCAGAATGTAGCGCGACCGAGCAAAAAGAACCACTCAGAGCCAGGATTGTGTTTGATGGGCTGTCTGACAGCTGTTGCTCACAGTCCCCGCTCTTTTCCCGGAGATGTAGCGCCATCTTTTTTACAGTGTATGGTCTGGAGGAGTAGATGGTGGAATTAGTGACTTTTCTGCTTGAAAGATAATTACTGCTGCTTGATTTACATTATGTTTGATTTGTAATTGTTACACTAGAACTCTGTGGTGCATGTGTTGTTCATGTGCGCGCAGCAGCCTCCGTGTGGGCTGCTGTAAGTGACACTGAGTTGTTGCTGCTGCTGCTGAGGTGTGTGCACATTGAGAGGGAGAAGCGCTGCAGTAACATGCTTTTAACAGAGCATGTTATATTTCTGTGATGTTGCTGTCGGACTAACGTTACCTTGTTAGCTCCTCTGAGGGAGGGACTTTGGAAAGTTTGGAGGCAGGACAAGAGGGCAGCGGGAAGGGAGGGGGAGAGAGGGATCTGAGAGTTGCCGACTGCACCTTTAAAAGCGACTGTGATATGGGAAAATCCACCAACTGCTGAATGACATCATTTCCATACTTCCTGTTGCTTTATTTAATTAATATTTTCTACATTCATTCTCATCTGATGAGGACTCAGATTTGGGGTCCCCCTAGTGGCTCACGGGGACTATAGACAGAAACGATGTGTAGCAGGAGATAAATCACAGCCAAATGAACTCATGATGGAATCTCTCCAATAATGGACAGAATATTTATTAAAATAATCTTTCTACTGTTGATTATTTGAGGAGTTGAAACTGTTGGATGTATGATTATTATTTATAATAGAACAGACTTTTAAGAGTTAAAGCATCTCTGAACTCCTGCTAAGACATTAATCTGCATTAATCACTAAATAACATCACCTGATCACGTCCACAGTGTATTGTCTGTTTTACCTCAGTGCGTTTCCTGTGTTCTCCCATTGAATAGGTGTGAGATTTATCCTGTATATAGTCTAGTTGTCTAATAGCCTATTGATTGTGTTTGTGAAGGTTTTCATCTTCACGCAGGAGTTGGTGCTGAATGAAATCTCTGCAGAGACAGAGAAAGTAGAAGGAGCTGAGACATCTGCTCACGTATATAATGATGATGCTGCAGGGGAGGAAAGGGAATAAAGTATGGAAGTCACGTTCACTTGCACATCGTCTCCATCTGTCCCCTGAGGTTACAGTGGGGAGCCAGGGATGATGCCCGGGTTGGGGGAGGAGCTTCAACATCGCGTGGATGCTTGATCCACTATGTTTGGGTTGCTCGCAAAGTGCTATTTTCATCCCTGATGAGCTGCAATTGGTAGAAAAGGAATTTAGTTCCCGAAATAGTGTAAACCAGACAAAGGAAACTGGTGGCCCGGGGGCCACATGTGGGCCTGAGTTAATATTTGTGCGTCCCCCAAAGTAAACGCGCTAACTGACTTCAAAAATACACAACTTGACTTGAAGAATCATGCAAAATTACAGAAAAAGTCAAAACACAAAAGGACAATAATGATAAATAAAAATACACAAAATAACCCCATAAACACACAAGACAACAAAAAAAAAAAATCAACAAATGGAAACAATACAAAAAGGCAACAAAACTGACAAAAAAAGTAAAAAAAAAAAAAAAACACACAAAAAGTGAATCCAAAAACACAATAAACGACAAAAACATGCAAAATGCATCCAAAACACACAAAACAACTACAAAAGTAAGCAAAATGACCCCAAAAACAACAACAAAAACACACAAAATGAGGAAAAATATACAGAAATACTAGAATAATACAAAAAATGACGCCAAAAACACACTAAACAATGACAAAAACACACACAATGACTCAAAAAACACACTAAACAATGACAAAAAACACAAAATGAATCCAAAAATGCATTAAACAATTACAAAAACCACACAAAAAAATGACAAAAAACACACAAAATGAGGAAATTTACAAAAATACTACAATACTACAAAAAAAACATCCAAAAACTTAATACAAAACCCTTTGATGTTTCCTGTATTAATGCTCAGATTGGTCATTATTCTAATGCTGACATCAAAGTTGATATTATGACCCTTGGATCACATACAATCACATTTTTGTGGCCCTGCTGTGATAAAAGTTGTCCGTCTGTGTATTGTTTTACGTTTTAAAATCAGAAATGTATAACTATCCATCTCATAGTCAACAACAATAGTGAATTTTTAATATTGAGAGACTGAAGCAGACCTTTTATAAAATACCAGCTTTTTGGTGACAAATGTAAAGTCAAGTGTATGAAAACAGTGAGGAAGCAGTGAGGATGTAAGGAAGGGGAATTGTGCTAAGGTCAGAGCTATTGATTCCATTTCTTTGTCCACTAATACTTTAAAGTATAATAAGCCAATGCTTCAGGTCCAAACATCTTTTCAGAGCTTAAAATGGCCTTGTCGTTAACAACAAATCACAGCTCGCAGCAAAGCTCGTCTCTGTGGAGTGATCTGTAGATGACCACAAGGGAAGCAAAGAAAACAGATGGCGTAAGACACGAGTGAGCGCATTAAAAAAATAATAATAAATGTAGTGGGTTTCTGTTCGGGATTTAGTCGCTGCCGCTGTGTGTGTGTGTGTGTGTGTGTGTGTGTGTGTGTGTGTGAACGTATCATTCACACTCCAGACACAGCAGATCCTTGGAGGAGACGGTGAATATTAAAGGGTTTTGCTGGAGCGCGCCTCGTGAAAGAAATAGTGACGGCACATTTTTATTTATGACCTTCAGAAAAAGCTAGAGGAAGCCGATGATTGCTGCGACTTCCTCGTTTTGCATTTCAAGGCAAACTCACGCATTCTTTCATGATGTCATCAGAACGGGAAGATATTTCATTGTCTACATATCATCGAGCACAAATTTTAGGAAGTGCAGCGTCTGTAACAAGACAGAAACATCACAGTTTATTCTAATGATGAGAAAATGGAAACGCAAATTCATTCATTCGTTGTCGACTGTGACTATTTGATGTTGCACCGCAAACTAACTTATGCTCATGAATATAAAACAGGTTTTGATTCAGATAAAGAAGAAAATTCAGGATAATAGAAAAATAGTTCAAAATCTGAATAATGTCCACTGTTATCCAGGAAGTTTAATAATATTTGCACCATAGTGTATAGTCATCCTAAAGTTGTATATCCTTGTTTTAATCAGAAATAAAATGGGTTAAAGTGACCGAAAATGGTGGAAACTCCAAAAACACATTAAGCAACGACAAAAACATGCAAAATAACTCAAAAAACATACTGATAACAACAAACAAAATGAGAAAAAATAGACAGAAATACTACGATCATTATTAAAAAATTAATCCTAAAGTACAACTAAAAAAAAACACCAAACAACAAAAACATGCAAAATAAAAGAAATATGTAAATTCTTGTTTTAATCAGAAATAAAATGGGTTCAAATTTACCAAAAATGGTAGAAAAGGTGATGAAATGGGATTTAAAAGAACACAAAAATTGGATAAAAGGGAGGCCAAAAAAGAAGTAGAAAAAAAAAAGTGATATAATATTTTTTTTAAAAAAAGGTTCAAAGTGTAAATATTGGCAGAAATGTAATTAAAAAAAAAAAAGAAACAATCACTTTAAACTGGCAAATAATGGGCATGGCAAATTGTGAATGTGGTAACATTTGCAAAAATAAGCATGAAATATGGTGAAGAGGTTAAAAGTGACAATATTAGGTCAACATACATGACATTAGGCGGAAAAGGTGGTGAAGAGGTTTTATAATAAGTGCTGAAAATGCCTTGAAAGTTGAAAAATGTGCAGAAAAGGCATTGAAATGTGATGAAAATGTGGCAGAAATGGGAGTAATGTTTAAAAATATAGGTTAAAATATGGCAAGTTTAGTGTAGTTGTAGAAAAAGGGTAAAAATACACAAAAATGGCCTCAACTTGTTCAAAAAATATTCTTAGTGTCTTGAAAGCATCTGGCAACGCCCTCACCATGTCTCACGACCCCAAAGGGGGTCTTGAACCAAAGGTTGAAAACCCGTGCTTTAACTGACCAACCGATAAAGCCAATAAAGATCAAAGAACATTTAATCTAACTTTAAGGCTTTTCCACAATAACAACCAAGACTAAGGCTCATTTTCTTTACCTACAATTTATTACTTGTTTTTGGGAAATAAAAAAAGACTAAAAATAAAAACTATAGAAATAAATCTATAAATAATGTTTTCATTCCATTTATTTACAAGATGAGATTATTTCATATGTATTATCACTCATTCATTCTACAATTATGATCTATAGTTGTTTTTTTCACAGAATTCTAGGCAAAATGTTATAGTTGGACAAATGGGGGGGATTCAGAAATAAAAGAAAGTGGGTCCCATAAAAGTTAGAGAAACACTGTCCTAAAGGACCGGAAGTGGCCCCCGGGCCTTGAGTTTGACACACGTGCTCCAAACATACAGAAGTAACCAGAAAAACACACTAAACAACCGCAAAAACACACACCAAATGTCTCCAAAAGACGTCTAAATGACAGAGAAACATGTTTGTTATCCTCTAAATGTAAATATCACGGTGTGTTTTTTCTTAAACCCAGGCCATGAAAAGCCTAATTATTCAATCATCCTCACGTTACCGACACGGATGAACTCACCACACTTTTGCTCATATTAGCTTTCACTGTGAATCCTTCCGCTTTACGCTCACAGTTCTTTGTCTTCTTTGGGTTTTCCATAAGAACCGAGACTTTACGCTTTAAAAAGAGCAGAAAACTTGTTTTTTTTAGACTTTAAATGAGCTCGTCGCGCTGGTTGTCTTCCTTCCTTTCTTCCGGTTTGTTAGCGCAGCTGTGCTCTGGTTGCCACGGAGACGCATCGGCGTCGTTACCATGGAAACCCCCAGTCAGCGCGCGAAGGAAAAATAATCATAAATTCTCAACCAAAGAGTGTTTGCACAAGTTATTTATGTGTTTTGTTATTTTAGTGAATTTTAATATGTGTCAGTGTTATTCTTATAATTCACAGGCAAAAGGTTAATTAATATAAAAGTCATAAAAAGTGTCAACTTTTAGTTTTATTTTTAAGTATAATTATAGCAGAAGAAGTTTCAGTCTGAAAAGTTATATATCATACAACATGTATTATAACCTCATTGCAATTGTTTCACAAAAAGGTTTGAATATTTTTTATTTAAAAAATAAAATAAAATAAAATAAATGACTAAATGTATTTAAAAGAAATTGAATCAGTGTCCATCCATCATCCATCCATCCATCCATCCATCCATCCACTGTAATCTCCTATAATTGGACATTAAGGTCCTGAAATATTTATAGTTATTGCTGTTAAGGTATTTATAAAATACTGTAACATCGCGCAATCACGACAGCGGAACCAACTACAAAACAGTGATGCGCGTTATTCTTGTAGCAACTTTTAACAATATGAAGAAATGTAACTTTTACAAAAATTGCTTGTCCAGACACTGCCAACTCTCCTCCAGGGAGAGGCAGAGCTCCTCCTGGGAATGTTTCAGGTTCTCACAGAATACCTGGAGAAGATGCTCCTCCCTGTTAGGAGGCAGACGTTCTCCTCCAACACATTCGGTTGCTCGTTTTTCTCCTGCTGAAGCTCGAGCGCCCGTTGCAGCACCTGCTCCATGTGCTCCATCTGCTCCATGTGCTCCACCTGCTCCATGTGCTCCATCTGCTCCATGTGCTCCACCTGCTCCATGTGCTCCACCTGCTCCATGTGCTCCACCTGCTCCATGTGCTCCATGTGCTCCATGTGCTCCATGTGCTCCACCTGCAGAAGCTCCTCCAGCTGTAGGCAATGTTCTTCCTGAACCTTTGTTTACTACTTTGTTCAAGACAACTTACACTTTACATTTGTGATATCTAATTTTTTTCATGATTTCATTGTGATTTCAATGATATTTTATGTGTTAAAAAATATAACAACTCCACTACATATACATGTTTTATGTCATTGTTTGAATTCCTCTGTAATACACACAAAAGCAGTTCAAAATATGTGCTTCAAAACAGAAAAATAATCACGACAAGTTACCTAAGGGACAAAATAATGGATAGTTTAGTTGCAGCTCTTGTTGATTCTAAGAGAAAAACTGTTTTTGCTGGCCATTGGGGCGGCCATCTTGAAAAATGGCCGCCCCATTGGATTTTCAAGTGGCCAATCGAGCAAATTTGTTTAGTATACATCACCATGGCAAATTTGGTGCTTGTATCACAATTTGCACAATTGTTCTCTAATCCGCCCACTATTAGAGTTCCAGCTACTGAATCATTCCAATTTAGGGATCTGGGACTTTTAATCTTCCTGTATCCTTCTTCCCTCTGGAGACTTTCTAAGGTGAACTTGTGCAACTGTTATTAATCTTCAGTGCACAGGCAATATCTTTAAAAGCCCCCATTTGTTTTTTATGGCTCCATTGAGAAAGGGGGGGTTTGTGGCAGACTGTAAACAGGCTATGCAGGGAAGGCGAGTTATGTCCCTGTCAGCATTCAACGCTGGACGCTCCTTCTCTCTGGAAGCCTTCGGAGGATTAAAAAGAGGAAGAGGAGAGTTCTCTGGAAGCAAAGTGAGCAAAGTGGAGCGTCAGCATGAATACAGTCAGACTGAGAAATGATGGTTGAACCAGAACCAGGGCAGCACTAACTCACCTCTGGAACTCACTCCATCCGCTGCTTGGATTGGGATTTGCAGAAATGTTGGGTTTTTTTTACCCGAGTAGATCATAACAAAAGAATGAAGTAGTCTTCTCCTTTTTTACATTTTTTTTTTTTATTGCAAGTCAAACAATACAAGTAAAAACACAAAACAACAAAAAACAAAGTATAGGATGAACGCAGTTATACAGTATACAGTCTATATAATACAGTATATATACTATATATACTGTATAGAACAAAAGGAGAATGGTGTGTGACGTGTTACGTGTGTAACGTGTGTGTGTGTGTGTGTGTGTGTGTGTGTGTGTGTGTGTGTGTGTGTGTGTGTGTGTGTGTGTGTGTGTGTGTGTGTGTGTGTGTGTATTTGTAACGTGTACCTGTGTGTGTGTGTGTGTGTGTGTGTGTGTGTGTAACTTGTGTGTATGTGTAACTTGTACCTGTGTGTAACGTGTGTAACTTGTGTGTATGTAGAAATGCTGCTAGCTAGCAGCTAAAAATAATAGCAGAGCTAACCGGAGCGCCGCTGTCAAGAATTTGACTGGTGGTCATGTTATCTCGTGACTGGTTTGCTCATATAAAATAGTGTTACACTTTTGTTGGTCACCATGTTAGCAGTAGTTTAAAAAAAAACAACGCACTAAAAAAAGAGATAAAACAATAAGAAATTGTGCATCCTGTCATGTCATAAAGCTATAGGTTACATTCTAGTTGTTTCTAGCTCTATGTGTTTCATATATAGGCCTAGACTTTAACTCATTCAGTGCTAGCCCTTTTAGAGCATTTTGACTGATTTTTAAAGACCCACAGAATATTTTGTACTAAGATTATAGACTCTACTTTCATCAGCAAAAATAATTTTGTTTCTAGCTTGTTTCGTTCTACTGTAATCAGCAGTTGAATAGAGGCCAATTTCACACAAATCACCAGTTTGTGACAAAAAGCTGAGAAAAACATTTTTCTTTTCTGAAAAAAGTGACTTTGAAGCAATTTATTTATTTTTTGCTATAGTGACACCTCAACATTAGTTTCCTTCTATAAAACTACAAAAATAACACTGAGACCAGACTTTTGATGGAAACATTATTATTATTTTACTATCCATGTCATAGTTGAATGGATTTCTTACTGTATTTTTGTGTTCCTCCAAGTCTCTCCCCCCGTCATTCTCCACACACGCAACTTCCTCCTCATTATGGACATGCCGAGTCTCACCGCTCGCCAAGTTTTTTTGATCGTTTTCTCTCTACATCTCAACACTCTCAATAGTTCACTTAAAATTCCACACATGCTCTGGTTGAGTGTGAACTGGTGAGAACTTCAGCATCAACTCTGTAGCGTCATTTTCTGTCTCTTAAACTCAAAGGGCCAGATTTGGTCCCCGGGCCATGAGTTTGACACGTGTGTCCTAATGCAACAAATGTCTTTTTCTTTTATTGTTGTTTGTTGTGTTTGTATTGATTTGCTCTGGTTCCATCAATCATCATATATAATAGTTCTCGCAGCGTTTTTCCGCCCATTAAATCCCTCTAAGTATTTCAAAGGCTTAACAGTGACAAGATTTACAGAGAATCTCATTTTTCACTGCTTTATGTGACTTTGTGTGATTTTCATTGTCATCATGTGTTGCTTGATGTTGGGGAGAAGAAAGAAAAAAAAGGTAGAGACACAGACTTTAGCACAGTTAGCTGCTATGAACCAATTACTATGAAAACACACACACACAGGCCCACTAAAGACAATCATTATAGGGACCACACGCACACACACACACACGTGTTACACAGACATAGACACACACACACACACACGTAACACAGACATAGACACACACACACACACATTACACAGACATAGAGACACACACACACACGTTACACAGACATAGAGACACACACACACACGCGTTACACAGACATAGACAAACACACACACACGTAACACAGACATAGACACACACACACACACATTACACAGACATAGAGACACACACACACACGTTACACAGACATAGAGACACACACACACACGTTACACAGACAGACACACACACACACACGTAACACAGACATAGACACACACGCACACACACATGCACACGTTACACAGACACCACTAAAGACATTCATTATAGGGGCCATACACACACACAAGTTACACATACACACAAATTACACACACAAGCACACGTTACTCACAGCTACAAGTTACACATACTCACAAATTACACACACACACACACGTTACACACTTCACACACAAATTACACACACACACAAGTTACACACAAGCTACACACAAGTTACACACACGTTACACACACAAGCACACATGTTACACACAGGTACAAGTTGCACATACACACAGGTTACACACAAGTTACACACGTCACGCACACACACACGTTACACACAGGTACAAGTTACACACACGCAAGTTACGCACACACACGTTACACACAGATACAAGTAACACATACATGCAACTTTGCAGAACAGCTCAATGTTGACAGGTAGTCATGGTAACTGCATAGAATCTACAGGAGTGACAGCACAAACGGCTTTTAAAAATGACTATCTTTAATAAAAAAAAACACACACCCTGTAAAAATTGACCAGCAGGTGTCCTCAGTGAGCAACGTTTGTAACTAAGGAGAGTAATAATAATAATAAATAATAAAATACAAATAGGCTTTCACTATATGTATGTAGCCTATATTACAGTGCTAAATATTATGCTCTGCACAGTTCATTTAGTTGACACACACACACACACACACACACACACACACACTAGAATGTATATGACAGCGATAAATGCTGCTGTGCAGAAACCCAACCAGGATTAAAGCCAGTGTTATTTTTCTACTGTTATAAATGTTTCATGATCATTAAATTAGACAGAAAGCTGCAGCATGAGATGTATCACTGTCTGTTATTAAACATTACAGCCACAAAGTTTAATAAAGTTATGTTGTAACACAAAGTTATGTTACAGCTAAACTTCCTGGCCAGGGGAAATGAGAATAAAGTAACAAAGGTCTGTAATAAATGGTAGAAAATAAAAGAGTTTATTCTCATTCATTTTAATGTTAAAACGTGTTGTTTTCCACAGTGTGTTATTCTCATAGTTGTTTGTCACATGTTGCTGCACTGACTGTGTTCTCAGCATAGGTCAAGTACAGGAGTGAGTGGCAGTTTTTCAAAATAAAATACCCAGCTCACTTAATAAAACCAAATGTATTTCTTTCTTCGTTCTTCTTTTTTTCCCCAATATTTAGAATTCATACAGGAAAGAACAAAGATTTGTGCGTGCGTGCGTGTGTGTTTGTGTGTGTGTTTATAGTTATTTTGTGTGCTTAATGGATTGTTTCATTTGTCTTTTTTGTGTTTTCATTTTCACTTGACCAAATGCTGAACTATATAGAAACATGAGATTTGTGCATTTTTTGTAATTTTTTGTATTTTTGTTGGTGTTTTGTGTGTTTTTGTAGATGTTTGGAGTATTTTGTTTGACATTTCATCCAATTGTGTTGGCCTTGTGTGCATGTTTGTGTTTTGTGTGTTTTTAATTAATAATTTTGTGAGTTTAATAGGAGAGAGAGATAGTACCTACTTCTCCTCAAACTTTTGACAGGTGTGACATCACACCCTTTGTCCCGCCCCTAACCGGAAGTCCCGCCTTATAGCACCCGCCCATAATGAAAAAAAAAAAAAGATTTCATCCATCCCGCCAAATTACACGTGTTGGTGTGTGTGTGATATTACTATGAGACAGCTGCTCAATAGTAATATGACCTTGTCTGACCTCAAAAAATGCAGAGAAGAGTGCTTTCAACATACGGACTCTGAACTTTAGGCTCGTCACACACACACACGCACACACACACAGGCTTCACCATGTCTACAGGTATCATTAGTGAAACTGTTGTTACAATTCTACAAGAATCAAAACGTATTGCCGGTCACCATGAAAAGTCTTTGGTGTTTTTGAAAAGAATTCAGACATCTCCTCCATTTCCTTTGCACCAAGAGTGGTCTCTTGAAAGTTATGGTGGACGTGGGAGCTGGGGGTATTTTTTCAATTATGAGACGGGTGAACTCTGTCTTTATCAGAAGAATGTTTGTGAAACCCCGCAAATGTCTGCTTTAATGTCTGTATTAATACACCCCAGTCAAATGACTGGGGTGTATTAAAACTAGCTAACCCTAGAAACATCAAAAATAACGAAGAAGAAGAAGAAGAAGATGCGACTGATACTGCAAAAAAGCAAAAGCTGAGTCCTTTTCCCACAACCACCAATTTATGTGAGCTAAAAGAACCACTTGTGAGTATTTGGTTGACAAAAATATCAGATGGTCTCACTACATGATTAGCCACTACATGACTTTAAAAGACCTGGCTAATCATGTAGTGAGATGGTCTCACTACATGATTAGCCAGGTCTTTTAAAATTTCTTTAAAGCATTCAGACAAACCAGATTGGCACAAAAATACTGTGTCGCGGATCATCGCCCTCTAAAGTACTGGAGCGGGGTGGGATCTTGTTATTTCCAACAAGTTTAAAATGATACATAAGGATGAAAAGCATTTAAAAGTTTAATAACATTGATTATGGCATTAGAAGTCTCTAACAACTTTAACCCACCTTCATTGAAAGCTGAATGCATGCACACTCCCGGCTGCCGCTGGATGCTGGTTTTGTCGGGGAGGGGGGAGCAGATTGGAACAACAACTGCTCAATCCACTGCTTTATATCCAGAGTGCAGTGTTTGCTTGTTCACTGTTCCAGTCGGCTTGTTTTCTCGGTGCATCACTACAAACAACAGACTGATGAGTCTACAAAGCACCCGCGGTGTCCGCCATGTTGTAAACAACTTTGGGGTTCGTGGGGGCCGGTTCACTTCAGCCAGGGATGTAGAAGTAGATCCTCTAAGGTTGCACGGTGCTTTGGGTCCAAGGCCAGACACTTGCTCAAGAAGTCATTGCATTCCTTTGATACATTTTTCAGCACTTTTTTGCCTTTTTTCACGTACGCCAATGTATCGAAACTGGCCCTGGCACAGATAATATACATCATGGCTCCAATTTGCCATACCGTCGTAGGCTCGGCCTTGTAAGTTTCCCCATGAAAAAATTCTGGTGGTGCATATGCTGGAGTTCCATAGAACTTCTTGAAGGGCTCGTGTTGTACGAAATCCCCACAACCAAAATCGATGACTCTGATCTCAGGAGTTCCTTTGCTGCTTTTTACCAGGATGTTATTCAACTTCAAGTCCCGGTGGAAGACGCCATTTTTGCGCATTCGCAATGTGATATTGACTATCTGTTTGAAGATGACCTTGGCCAGGCCCTCTGGTATACGTTTTACTTTAGTATAGTAATCGTACCCATCCACTGTGTCCGTCAGTCGTTCCATGACGATTATCACCTCAGACTCCAGGTCAAAGATGTCCATGAGGCCAATCACGGCAGGGTTTTCAAAGCTGCCGTCGCAGAGATGACCGGCCGCCTGCTCCATGAGGACCACCTCCAAGATCTCATTGTAAACATTACCATGACAGTTCACTCGCACAAACTGCCCTTCCTTCTTGGGGATGTGTTTTATGGTCACAGGTGTAAAATTGGACCAACAATCTCCAGCATAAACCTGTGAAAATCCACCTTTACCGAGCATTTCCTCTTCATGGTACTTGCTTGTAAACTCCTTCCTGCTGCTCAGAACAGTTGAATTGCGGTAGAATGTTGTTTTTATGGCATCAGGGTGATGACAAGAATATTCCTGCACTCCCAAGGAAAGAGTCATTTGAGTGTGTTAAAGATACATTTGAGTGTGAACCGGTGGAAGATGAAGAAAAAGAAGGTATAGATGGTCAGGTCCGAGTCTTTGGCTTTACGATGATCCGACTACAACTAAACCCTGATGGGTCTGAAGATATGATTGGCATGTCTGGAAACGAGATCACGTCCTGACTGATTATTTATTAGTAATATGACCGTGTCTGGCCTAAAAAAAATGCAGAGAAGAGTGTTTTAAACATACGATGTCTGAACGCACCTATAAGCTTGCAGCAGCTGTCATGGTATTGTGACCTTGTCTGGCCTCAAAAATGAACTTTAAACTCGTCACACACACACACACACACACACACACACTAGCTGCACATTAACGTAAGCATTTTATGGTTGTGAAGGCTGTGAGTGTAGGTGTGTGTATGTGTGCAATCCTTTGTAGAATCATCCTATTGAATTTAATTCGATGTGAATAACTGGTTTTAGTTTTTTTTTGTTAAACCTTTCAAACTAAATGGGCGGGTGCTATAAGGCGGGACTTCTGTTTAGGGAAGCGGGACTTCCGGTTAGGGGCGGGACAAAGGGTGTGACATCACACCTGTCAAAAGTTTGACAAGAAGTAGGTACTATCTCTCTCTAATAGGTTGTCTTGTCTGGCTTTTTTTGTGTTTTACAAGTAATTTTCACTGATTTCATTAAAAATTTGACCAAATGTTGAATTATCATATCATAGAAACATGAGATTTGTGTGTTTTTGTGGTCCTTTTTTACATTGTTGTAGCTGTATTTCTTTGGGCATTTTGTCCAATTTTATTGGAAATTCTGTGTGTGTTTGGAGTCATATGTCATTATTGTTTTATGTGTTTCTATAGTCATTTTGTGTGTTTAATAGATTGGTTAGTGTGCCTTTTTTGTCATTTTGTGCATTTTTGTCATATTTTTTGTGTTTCTGTTCTTATTTTGAGTACTTCTGTTGACATTTTGTGCATTTTGTGCATAATTCAATTTATAATTGTTCCATCAAAAGTTGTCACCCTGTCATTAGGGTCTTAAAAACATCACATTGTTCTCATAGATTAACCCTCTAAAAATGTGGGGAAAATGTGCTTTTATATATAAAACAAGAAAAGCCCAAGTTATGGCAAAGCATAATCCTCTCATGCTCAGGTCCCCCCCCCCCCCCCCTTTATGTTCACATGGAGCGGATGAGGAGGAGGAGCCCAGCTTACTGGAGGTGCTGTGGGATTACTGGTGTCACAGTTCACACATTCAAGTTCATGTGACATTGACCTGTGGGTGACAGTAAAGCTCCATTCTCAGGAGAGAAGGTGTTTCAAAGGCTGCTGAAAGCCCCCGTGTTGGCGGGGGGGGGGGTTATTCTGTGACTGTGAGTCAGATAACGTTCAATGGATTCCCTCCAAACTCCATATTTTACAGTAATATATTATGTTCAAGATTAGTAGGCATTGATATTTTGTCACAGCAGCCCTTAATAATACCCCAATAATAACAAATATACAGAATGACTTCATAATGCCAACAAAATAGGACAAAATGCCAAACAAATACACCAAACAAGAGTGTAAAAACACACCACTGTCCTGTTTCTGTGATATTTCAGCGTTTGTTCAGGTGAAACTGGTGAAGATAGAAAGAAGAAGCTGAGTTAATACCTGCTCTCTCTCTCGCTCTCTGTGGCCATCTTCAAAGCATTCACCTTGAATTATGCTGACTATAGAAGACAAAAATGGAATGACACCACTATTTTACCCTAAATGTCTTGGATCATATTAAACTGCCATCAGAATTCATAGAGACATGGTAGAAATATCATTTTCAAAGGTTTCAGAAGGAGATTATTAAAAGAAAATGAAAAGAATGACAATTAAACAGGTTGAATTGATCCACAACGTGTTGGTCAACACCAGATTGATCAACTTTTATCACAGCGAGGCCAGGAACATGTGATTGTTTGATCTGAGGGGAACAATATTGATGTCAGCATTTTGAAAAATGACCAATCTGAGCATTAATACAGGAAACAACAAGGGTTTTGTTGTCATTTTGTGTATTTCTGGAGTCATTTTTGTATATTTTTGTCAGCAATCTGTGATAATTCTTTATATTTTGTGTATTTTGTAGTGAATATTGTGTGTTTTTGCTATCATATTTTGTATTTTTTTTTTGTCATTTGTCGTTTTTTGAGTAAATTTCCATATTTTGTAATCATTTTGTGTCGTTTTGTGTGTGTTTGAAGTTGTTTTTGTCCGATTTTTTTTTTTTTTTCTTTTATCATTTTTTGTATTTTTGTGAAACTTTGTATGGTTTTGGAGTCATTTTTGTCTATTTTGGTCAAATTTTGTATTTTTATATTATTTTGTGTCTTTTCTGAGTCCTTTTTGTAATATTTTGGAGTATTTTTTGTATTTATGTGTAGTTTTTTTGTGTTTTTCAAGTCCATTTGTTTTTCTGAGATGGACTGGCGCCCGGTCCAGGGTGTACCCGCCCAGCGCCCAATGAGCGCCTGAGATTGGCACTGGCAGACCCCCGCGACCCTGAACAGGAATTAGTGGGTCTGAAAATGAATGAATGAAAAAAAAAAATCCATTTGTTTTTGTTTTGGGTTTATGAATTCATTTTTGTGTGTTTTTGTGATAATTCTTTATATTTTGTGCGTTTTGTAGTCATTGTGAGTTTTTGCTATCATACTTTGTATTTTGTGTACTTTTTTGTGTGTTATTTTGTTTGTTTTTTGGGTAAATTTGTGTCGTTTTGTGTGTGTTTGGAGTAATTTTTGTTTGTTTTTGCTGAATTTTTTTCATATTTTTGTGAAACTTTGGAAGGTTTTGGAGTCATTTTTATTCGGTATTATCTTTTGTATTTTTGTATTATTTTGTGTGTGTTTGGAGTAAAAAAAAATGTTCTGTGTAGTTTTTTTGTGTTTTTGAAGAGCATTTTGTCATTGTTTTGGGTTTATAAAGTCATGTTTGTGCGTTTTTGTGATAAATCTCTTTATTTTGGAGACATTATTGTGATCATGTTTAGTATTTTTGTGTCATTTTGTTAGTTTTTATGAGCACATTTGCATAATTTGTAATTATTTTGTGCCGTTTTGTGTATTTGGAGTCATTTTTGTCAGTTTTAGTTATTTGTGTGTGTTTTGCATCAGTTTTGTTCGTTTTTGTTATTTTTTTGGATTTATACGTTATTTTGTGTCTTTTCAGAGACATTTTTTGTATTTTTCTATCATTTTGTGTGTGTTTGGAGTCATTTTTGTGTCACTTTCTGTTATTGGAGTGATTCTTGGCCACATGTGGCCCCTGGGGGCTGCCAGTTGTTCATGTCTGGTCTGTCGTCAGAAGCTATTCTTACTGGTGTATGTGTGACGTGTGAAACTAAAACTGTTGATGAGTAAATTACATTTTTTTCCCCCTGACTCATCCACACTCACTGTTAGTCAAAGTGTACCGTGCATAGGATTATTGTCAGCATCTGTTTACACATTTTTATTCAAAACAATTAAGATGTGTTTTCATCAAGGACACAAACAGAACAGCCCTGCAGC
The DNA here is from genome assembly GCF_900634775.1 of Gouania willdenowi. NCBI lineage: Eukaryota > Metazoa > Chordata > Actinopteri > Blenniiformes > Gobiesocidae > Gouania > Gouania willdenowi. The sequence goes on from NC_041065.1 coordinate 31,644,864, forward strand.
GACAGACTGTGGAATGCACAACCAATGCTATTTACTTAGATTTCAGGAGAAGAAACTAAATAAACAGTCTTTCTCTCATTCACGCGGCTCATGTAGATGAAAAATCCAAACAGAGAAAGACAAGCATTCACAATGCCCCCATATTTCACTTTAGATTCTCTAACGTGAAGAAGATCTCAGGAACGCCATCAAACAGGCAGATGGCAGCTGTGAAAGAGCTTTTCTTATTTTCTCCTCGTGAATAGAAAAGTCACATTTCTCTGTTGTACCTTCCACACTTTGTATTCAGATTAGGCCTTGGAAACAGATGGAATTTAACTTTAAATATTATTTGAGTATTAAAGTGACTGAGGGTTACCAGGACCAGTTCAGATTATTAATATTTCTATAAAAGGGTCAGAGGCTAAAATGTGTACTTTACTCACTGGAAATGGATCTTTCAGCCATTAACATTATTCTATAGAAGAATAACTGCTGTAATATTTGCTGTAGCACATCTTTGATCTACTGTACTAAAGTCAAACAGCTTTATTTCACAAACCTAATGATCCGTCACTGAACACTGATTCATATTTATATAAAAAACTTTAAGGCAGGGACGGACAACAAAAAAGGTCATTATCTAATTTAAGAGACATAATATCAGAAAAAGTTTGTTTTTAGTGTTGTTTTGTGTAATTTTGTATACTTTTATCTCCTTTTGTGTACTTTTTTGACGTCATTTTGTGAATTTTTGTTGTCACTTTGTATATGTTGCGAGTGATTTAGTGTATTCTGGGTTTGTTTTGTGTGTTTTTGGAGTTATTTTGTGTATTTTTGGTGTTGTTTTGTATGTAATGAGTCATTTTGGGGTTTGTTTTGAGTACTTTTTTTGGTCCGTTAAAAAAGGTTTGTAGTTTTGTGTATTAAAGTAATTTTGTTCTGGTTTTGTTTATTTTTCTGTTATTTTTGTGTGTATTTGTAGTAATCATATGTGTTTTTTGTCATCATGTGTGTATTTTTGTTGTTCTTTTGTGCATTTTTTTGTGTGTCTTTTTGGGGTAATTTCATTCATTTTTCATGCAAAATTCAACTGCATGTTGTGCATATCTGCTTTGAGGTTTAAGTTTGTTACTTTTTTAAGCTTACACTCATACATGACTTTCTCAAGTTTTCTTTTTTCTAATCATTTAAAACCATGTTATTAGAAAAAGCTCTTCAGCCTTTTTTAAAATAAAGAAATAAATGAATAAAACAAACACATACAGGGGAAGTCAACCTAAAAGCTTAAAATGACATTCTGAGTAGAGACTGAAAAAATGTCTAATTTATGAAAAGAAACTGACACCAAAAGCGTGTGTGTGTGTTTTTGTGTGTGTGTGTAATGAAATGACGTGTGTGGCCTCTCAGTGAATGTTCTTTTCAGACCTGCTTTAAAAACGCTTTTGAAAAATAAATGACAGCATATGTGAAAGGCTGTGCAGATGCACTTAACTGCTGTGTGTGATGGGAGAGGTGTCGGAGAGGTGGGATGACAAGGAGCCACTGGAGGTGAGGTGAAGGGAAGGGACGGTGCCACCGTGGGAAGGAGAAGAATGATAAAAGTACAGGGAGAGTTTGTTTCTGTTTATTGTGTGTTTTGGGGTCATTTTTGTTGGTTCGTGTCGTAATTTTTGTCATTTTGTGTGTTTTAGAGTAAATGTGTGGATTTTGTAATCATTTCTGTGTGTTTGGAGTCATTTCTATTATTTTTGTTATCATCTTTAATATTTTTATGTTATTTTGTTTGATTTTTGGAGTCATATTTTTGTCATTCTGTGTCATTTTGTCTGTTTCTGGGGTCATTTTTTATTTTTATTTTATTTTTCATTTTGTGTGTGTTTAAAGCAAATTTCTTTAATTTTTGTGCCATTTTGTAGTGTTAATGGAGTCATTTTGTGTGTTTTTGTTATCTTTAATATTTTTATGTTATTTTGTGTGTTTTTAGAGTCATTATTGTGTCATTCTGTCTGTTTCTAGAGTCATTTTTGTAGTATTGTGTCATTTTGTGTTATTGGAGTCATTCCTGGCCACGTGGGCCACGGAGCGACTGAAAAGGACAGGAAGAGACCACCGTGATAAAAGGACTGCTTCTGACGACAGCCACAGAGCGAGTGAAAGGAAGTTTGATGTGAGGGGGGCTCATGTCTGTTTGTTTCTCTTCTCGCACTTGTGAAGGTGTTTTGGTGCCAAAACAAAGTGAGAATAAAAATCCACAATGTGCTGAGGAAAGTGAAGCATGTTCCAACATGTCACATCACAAAAAAGTGTCACAACCTAAAGCTACTGGAGAGGACTCATTTTTTTTTTTATTATTAGATTAGGACAGTAAAGGCCTCACAGATAAATAACTCAAAAAAGATGTAAAAAGTTGAAATTGCCAGCAATATATGATATATCTATCACATATCGTTACCGATGCCAATCAATATCACATTTTATGATCAAAATCAGCCCATAATATCTGTGAAAAGATGTTATTTGGTTATCGAAGAAACAATATTATTCCCCAACTCTTGTGTTTTTTTTGTATTTGCCCACAAAGAGCCAAAGTGACTTCCCAACACATTTTCGTTGTTTTCACTCAAAATCACGTTAAAATAATGGTGGATGTTTATTTTGGGTTTACACGAAAAGATCAGAATGTGACCAAAATCAAATCTCTGGTGGAGTGAGGTGATATATCAGTGGGAGGGAATATCAGTGTTTACAGTGGAGATCAAAACAAAGCGAATGACCTTTGATTCATTGACCTATGAGGCCTACACTACATCTTTAGCTGATAAACAAGTTCTGATGAACGTCTCGGCGCTGAATAGCACGTTCCCCTTTCTCGAGAATTCAGAGTAAAACAAATAAAATTGTGTGACGTAAATTCGTAATCTACGTTGAATTGCCTTTGAAACGATATATCACAACTATGTTCCGATAAATTTATAAATTACCATAAAAGGTATCACCAACCATCGTAATATTTGACTCGTAAATAAATGAGAAAACGACTTTTGTCGTTTTTTTCTTTTCGGGCGCCCAAATCAAAAATCCGGCTCTGAGCGTCAATGCGTACACATCCGTAGATTATAGCTACCAATCCGTTCTCGTATAACAGTGGAGTAGTGATTTTAACTAGTGCACACAACAAGAAGTCCGGTAGCTCGGCCTAAAAACGTATCGTCTCCAGCAGCTTTAAGGAAAATAGCCAATATGAGGTTGAAACAAGTACAGATGTTCAAGAGGGCCACAAGGAAAAAATAAACCCAGCTTTCATCAAAACGCACAGTAATTTCCAGCTGATTGCGATGTTGCGACTTTCCACTTCAGCTGTGCACAGCGGCCACCCACACATAAGCAAAAGGTCTCCAACCCAAAGCAGGTTATTAGTCCATGAATAGAGGTGATTGCAGAGCTGTTTCAGGTGAATCATCTGCTTTTTCTTTTACAGCTCTTAAAAGGTACGAGGGTAACTATAGCACAGTTACCGTGGCGACGGTGATGGGAAAGGGCAGAGGAATCAGCTGCAGGTTCATGTGAAAGTTCTTATTGCTTCACAGTGGACACAACACAAAAGCCTCTTGGGACACATTTTTAGTCCTTTCTGTACTTTTTTAGAAGTGAACCAACTCTAGGTTGAACATATTTTGGACACTTGGGTCGACATCGGCATACTCAAAAAGTACTCGAGGTTTTCTTGAATCTACATCGTTAAGGCAAAACACAATATAGTAGATAAATAAGTTGCTATTGTCCATAAGGTTTAGAAATGAATTTCTCTCTTAATAACAAAGACTTTAAATCAATCTGAAATCAGTGGTCAATCACATTTATTAGGCATTAGAACAGTATGTACTTGAAAAATCTCATATAAACCTTCTTAAAATCTCTCATTATTCAAAACAATAAGAAGCATAAGAAAAAAAACTGACTCAAGGCTAACAGAACATTAAATAATCATTATAATAATATAATATAGACTTGAATAAATGACTGAAGTTTCTCTGAGCCTCCATAAAAGGTTTTATCATCCAGGAGGAATTTTTCTGCTGACACTTAAATTAAATCCTTTCAGCATTTCTCTTCTGTCTGCCGCATGTCTGACCATTTCATCAAAACAAATCATGTGTGAGTAAAGTTACCATCATTACATGTATAAAGCAACTCCTTAGCTTTCAGAAACTGCTGGAATTTCTCCAATAAAGCAAATATTAGCAGAGTTACGTTTTTTTTAATTAATGTGTTCCACAAGATGCGTTCAAGGTCCCTGGAGAACCCAGACATTTTCATCTATTTATAAAATCCGACTGGACTGAACAGACAAGACGTAAAAAGAGGACGTGTTGGGGTAAATCCAGACGTATGGTGACCCTAAACAACTTTCTGCTGCCGCATGTTTCTAGATGTCATGACAGAGGGGGCGCGAGGGGAAGATGGGGGTGCGCTAGAATGGTTTTGCTTAAAGCTGCAATGGGGAGTTTCTGAGTGGACGTCTCGATGTCCCGCCCTCAATAGCTTCACTTCCTCTGCAATCTATCAGAAGCCACGCCTCTACTTTTCTGCACACGCATCGTGGAACATAACAAGGTCACATTGATATATGTCTATGGGTCAGGTAAGAGCATAGACATATTTACCTGTTTGCTGTTGTGACACGCGGCCTTGTTTCCGTGCACAGTTCCTCATTCACTTTGATTGACAGTCTCAAAAACAGGAAGTAGAAGCCTATTGGCTGGGCGCAGTTGGCGCTCGTTTCCATTTGTATGGGGGTCTATAGGACGAAGGCGGGACTTATATACATTAATGTGTATGAATGACCACCAGCAGTAGATCATAGTAAAAGAGGTATTTTTTCAGATTTCAAAAGAAACATACATCAACAGATTTCTCAGAAACTCCATATATCAGCTTTAACTTTGAGCATGAAAAATTACTTCATTAATAAAGCGCTTTATTACTGTAAATATGAGTGCAAATATTGTTATATTTATGAGAAACAAAATAAAATAGTCCAAATTTAAATTTGGTGAACTTTAACACTTTTTTTTTTTGTCACGATGGGGATTATTTGCCAGTTCAAACCAATTGTTCCTACTAATCGTTCAAATATTGACATTTTAAATGATTTTTACCACTTTTTCTGTCCGTTTTAGACCACTCCCATTTCTAGTTTTGATGAAATAAATTATTTTAAATTTATATTAAATTTAAAAGTAATTTTGCTTTAATTTAATTGTGTTTATAAAACTATTATAATAACATAATAAATAAATAAATAAATAAATGAAGACAGAATGAAAGTATAAATACTAACATTAATAACTATAATAATAATAAAGATAAAGACAAGACAAATAAATATATAAAATAAAAGAGAATAAAAATGTTTAGCTGTGTTAAATAGTTGTGGGTGAGGGTGGTTTGGTTTGAGGGTGACCTACGAGCTCTCAGTCATTACAGCGATCAGCCTTTTCAGTTTATTCTAGTGTGTGATGAACAGATACTGTATTTCTAATTGATAGGCAGAAACATATTGAAGCCCCCCCCCCAAACCCCCCAGGCACAAAGAGGCTGCTGTTAGTTTGTTTGGTCCTTCATGTCAAGCTTTTCCTTCAAGTCTTTAATTATGCTTTATGTGAAAGACAATCATAAGCAAAGGATGCTTAGATTCTCAATCCTCACATATGGTTCACTCACCGTTTTCATCATTAATAAATATGTAATAGAAACAAATACACGGCTTATTCAAAGCAGTGGTAATTATGACAGCACATTTAGTTTTAGTCTTTGGACTAAAATACAACTTAGTTTTCATCAGCACTATCTGAGTTATCATTTAATTTTAGTCAACTAAATCTGTTACAGAAACAGTGTAATAAAATATAAAACCTAAAAATTGATGCAGTTTTTAAAATTTCAATTACCATTAATCAACCTGATATGGGATGGTATGTACAGTATATAATAAATTAGTGCTGGGACTTCATCCCGTTAATTGTGATTAATTCATTACAGAACATATACTCATAATAGTGATGCACAGACCACAACACCAGAAACAGGAGAACCTGAGAAGTCGTTGACATTCATTTTAGTCTATGTTGGTTTTTTAAAACACCAGATGGAAAGCTGCGCAAAAGCCCAGTTAGCATCAATGCTAACTAAATATGTAACAGCTAGCACCTCAATGCTAAACATGTGGCAGCTAGCACTTTAATGCTAAACATGTAGCAGCTAGCACCTTAAAGGTAGGGTAGGCGATTTTCAAAAGCTAGCATGATTTTGAATGTAGCCTCCCTGATGGCTCCGCCTTCATACCCCTCCCCTCTGTGCTCCGTCTCACTCACATGCATGCGTACAGCTGCTGCAGAAGCAGACCTTAGATCATCGTTTGTATTGTGTAGAAACTACGTTGTCTCATTTCTCATTCAGCAGTAAGTAAACAATAAACGTTAACATTATATATGTTAAAAAACGTGACCAAAAACTCTGTTTTAACTCTGTCAGCGCTGACGTACTTTCAGTGTGAACTCGTGCATGCGAGGGATGGAGAACGAGCAGGGAGACAGAGAGACGTGATTGGTTAAAGTTATTGCAGGTTTACAGCTGCTACAGATGATGGATTTTCTTTGTTCCTTTTTCAGAGAAAATAAGATCTTAATTTCTGTCAGGACATAAAGACAATTTCAACCAAAAACTTAAAAAGTGTATCTGGAGAAAATCGCCTACCCTAGCTTTAATGCTAAACATGTAGCAGCTAGCACCTTAATGCTAACATGTAGCAGCTAGCACCACAATGCTAAACATGTAGCAGCTACACCTCAAGGCTAACCATGTAGCAGCTAGCACCTCAATGCTAAACATGCATCAGCTAGCCCCACAAGGTTAAACATGTAGCAGCTGGCATCACAATACTAACATGTAACAGCTAGCACCTCAATGCTAACACGTAGCAGCTTGCACCTCAATGCTAAATGTGTAGCAGCTAGCACCTCAATGCTAAATATGTAGCAGCTAGCACCTCAAAGCTAAACATGTAGCAGCTAGTACCTCAATGCTAACATGTAACAGCTAGCAGGGATACTCAGACAGGCTTCAGAACCAAAATGAATAAATCCATGAGTGACAAATGAACAAAGTCAGTGATAAATGATTGTAGTGACAGTCGACCACTCTGTGGTAGAGGATGTGGGCGGGGCTAAAGCGCTGCTATAGATAGCATCGTCTGACCCAACTTATCAACTGCTTTGTAGAAAAACTATTTCAAACTAAATTCATCATCTTCATCAGTTGCTCTGTTTTTTTCATGATATCCACAGATATTATAAATATTTTACATTTCTCTGGAATGTTCTGGAATAAGTGATGTTTTTTAAAAGTAATACAAAAAAAAGTTCTTTAAACTTTAGAAACGCTCAGAGGCGACCAAGTTTTTGCAGTTGCGAGTCCGAAGCCGTAGAATGTTCCACTACATATCAGAGAGACTACATCTCTGTCTGTTTTTAAATCTATTTTATCTTTTTACTTTGGCGTATGGTTTTTAAATTGCATTGATTTTATGTACACTGTTATTTTATATTATTTATTTTTTTATTGTTTGTCTTATAGTGTATAAACTTTAGTCACTTTGTACAGCACTTTGTTCCACTCTTCCTGGGTTTCTTCCTGAGTGCTTTATAAATAAAGTTGGATTGTATTGGACGAGAGAAAGTTTACAAAAATCCAGAAAAGCATGAATATAGCTTAACTTTGTGCTTTTCACATAATGTTAGCACTCAGTGATGGAAATATTAAACACTATTTTGTTGTCATTAGATCAGTCATAAACCAAAATCCATTTAAACTGGAAACACTTTACTTCTCGTGTCAAATATTTTTAGGCAATTCATTGAGATTAATAAATTACAAAGTCTTAAATTAATTAGAAATTTTATTTTTTATTTTTTATTGAGTACCACCACTAGTATAAGTTAGTCATCGTCTGGTTATTTTCACCTAAAAAACTGTGATAAAAAATTTTAGTCGACAAAATTAACGCTGTTGAAAATCACAACACAATGATCACTGATTGAAACGCTAATATTAAAATGATTTGGTTTGAACTTTAATAAGATGAATTTTGCTGGTTCTGCTGGATATAAAGACATGAAGGCAGGTGTTTTAGCTGCAGTCGCCTCCATAATTAAAGCTTCTCTCAAAGGAGAATTCCCCATTGGATGATTGACCTGTAATCGTAGCCCCAACTCCTAATGTGTCCCTTAATTCAAGCCTCCACTGAATAATTTATGCAGGAGTAAAACAATCGGCTTGGCTTTTAAAACCAACAGTTCCACTTCGTCGATACGGGCTTTGGATGCAGAGTCGTAGATTTTAAAAATGACACAAAAGAAGAAAAAAAGATGAAGAACTTTAGAGAATGTTTCCGACAAAAGGAAGGAAGGCCGAGCAGTAGGAGGTGTATGATGTTTGTCAGCGCTAGGAAGAGGAAATGTCACGTTTTGTGCAGCTCAGTGAGTGATGGCTGTCATTATCCCACCCAACGGCTCTAAGCAGACAATATTAGCGCCGCGTCTCGACGCCCAAATGAAACTGGCAGCGTTCGGCACAGCAGGGGAAAAACCCAGAGACAGCGTGGAGAATGGAGTGAGAACATCAAAATAGCGCGGGAGAAATGAAAGAAACTAAACAAAGAGAGTCATTCTTTGTATAAAGGATAAATGTAAAGGGAATAAATGGAAATACAGTATTTATGGTGAGTGAAAGATGCTTTGCTTTAGACCTGGTTTGATTTTAATGAGGTCGGAACAAAAAATCTATGTTTTTTCTAAAGGAAAAAAACTCATTCTAACTAGAGGTGAATTATTTTCTACTTTCTCATGTAAGTTACGGACAATCTGATGAATGTGAAGCAACTGGTCAAAAATCCTTGAATTTGAAACTCATTTTCTGAAAATTTCAAATGTAATGGTACCATGACCATTGATCACTCACACTTTAAAGGGATCCTCCACTGTTTTAACAAGTTTGACCTAAAACCTTTAAAATGTTCTTATTATAAGATCTATGCTTAACGAAACACATTATTTTGCACCTTATTGGTTTTTATTAACTTTTAAACAACTTAACAGTTTTTTAGCCTGCGTTCCACCATCTTGAAATCACGTGATTGATGATGTCACACGGCCCCACTGCCTGTAAACATCCCATTGTTTTCTTTTGGAATTAAACATTCAGCCTGATTTTTAGATCATTTAGCAGCTTTTTCGGTCAAAATGGCAACTTGCGTTGCTTTTGGTTGCTCTAAAAAAAAACAGGAAAAGTTAAAGATGTCAATTTAACCCTCTTTTGTTTACCAAAAAAGAATAAAAACAAAAAAAAATCTGTGACCACAGGGGGCGACCGTCCCAACTCTGTGGTTTGATAGTTGACAATGAAGCAGAGAAGAAGAGCTCTCCTAAGCAACCTTAACTCTCCCTTAAACAGTGCGCTGACGCGCTCCGGTGGCTGAAGCTAGAGATTAAATCATCGACTGTTAAAGACACACAAAAACCTAGAGATTTTGTTAGGTATCTTTTAATAAGTACATTCCAAAGATTTTGTGGAGGATCCCTTTAAAGGCTTAGAAGAAATGAATATCCTGAATAATAATAACCATACAGTAGGTCACAATGTATCACCATTTTATTTTTTTAGAAGAATAACAATGAAAAACCCAATTCAGAACCGATATGAATGAAACTCGGTGAAGTGACTGAAGAATTGAGTCAAATTTCATAAAGATTGCTAAATTCTTTTTTAAAATATCACCAATGATGAGAGATCATATTGATCGAGATCCTCTCCAGAATTTAATGGAATGTTCTATGGTGTAAGAACTATTCATGTATAATTTTTTAAATCCATTTATTATTTTTGATGTAATCCTGCTAACAGACAACCCAATAATGTAGTACTGCAACCTGGTCATGCTTTGGTTAAGTTTTATTGGATTTCAGAATTTAGGTGGAGTGAGATATCAACAACTGATAGTGTGATTTATAAATAGTCATGTAGTTGTTGTAATTTTTTATTTTGGGACAAAATCTTACTGCGGGTCCGACTAGAGGCTCTGGCAGGCCGATTTTGGTCCACGAGCCTTGAGTTTGACACGTGTGATCATCAATTTAAATGTGTGAATCCAAATGAATGCATAACTTTTCATTGCACAAGTTCAATGCAAACAAAAATACACATAGAATCCCTGTTACTGTAGTATTATTAAGTGGATAATAATGCAGAAATAAAAATAACTGTAGTATTATTAAGTGGATAATAATGCAGAAATAAAAATAACTGTAGTATTATTAAGTGGATAATAAAGCAGAAATAAAAATAACTGTAGTATTATTAAGTGGATAATAAAGCAGAAATAAAAATAACTGTAGTATTATTAAGTGGATAATAATGCAGAAATAAAAATAACTGTAGTATTATTAAGTGGATAATAAAGCAGAAATAAAAATAACTGTAGTATTATTAAGTGGATAATAATGCAGAAATAAAAATAACTGTAGTATTATTAAGTGGATAATAAAGCAGAAGCTCAGACAGCGTTTCAGGAGCAGTTTTCCTGCTGCTGTTCAGCAAATGAGGGAAATCTGGGCGATCCATCATTACAGGAAGCTGCAGTTTGTCTAATAGTGTGTAGCAGTGACAACAGTTGCAAATTAGATTTAAATTAGACTTCATCCTGTGTATTGATCACTTCCACTAGTAGAATATGCGAGGTGAAGAATTTATAGCTGTTATTTCCCTGAAAGAGAATAAAATGGCTTTTCTTGTCTGGTATTTGTGTTCATGACATAGCTCACATTGAAATAGTTTTTTTAGGTTTTCAATACAAAATAAACATAATAGCACAAGAAATGTTGCAACGAGTGAGAATAATGTGAGTTTTTAAAGTGTAGAATATCATACAAATCAAGTATAACTCACATTAATTAAGAAAATGTCACAATAAGTGATAAATTGTGCCACAATAAAGTCTTGTCTTTGAACACAAACGTTTTTATTCTACAACAGGGCCCCAAAGTAGATGCAAAGACTCCAAAAACACACAAAATGACAAAAAAAAATAAGCAGAATAAGTAAAAAAAAAAAAAAAAGAAAAACACACACATTACCAGAAAGTAACTCCAAACACACAATAAGACAACAAAAACACAAAATGGTTCACAAAACAAACAAGACGACAACAAAACACATAAAATGACAGAAACAAACACAAAACAACAGCAGAAATAAACAAATTGAGAGAAAATATCCACAAAATGAGAACAAAAACAGCAAACTGTCAACACAAACACACACAACCTCTGTGTTGTTTCCTGTGTTACTACTACAAAATCACACAAAAAGATGGAAAAATATCAAATATGGCAAAAAAAAATAATCGACAAAACAACAGCAAAAATACACAAAATTACTCCAAACACAATAAAACAACAAAAATACACAAAATGGCAGAAAAACATACAAAACAGCAGAAATGCACAAATTGAGAATAAAAAATACACAAAATTAGAACAAAAACACACATTACAACAAGAGAAGTAACTCACAAAACACAAACAGAAAATTAGAGAAAAATATACAAATGACAACAAAAACACATCAACCCCTTTGTTGTTTCCTGTGTTAATGCTGTGATTGGTTATTATTCTAAATGCTGACATGAATGATGATCATGTGACCCTCGGATAAAAAACAATCACATTTTTGTGGCCCTTGTGGTGATAAGTTTCCCTTCTTTGACCTTGTGTATAAAATCTATCGTCATGAATTTTAAATGAAGCTGGAGAAAAGAGATGGAGAAACATGGCCACAGACTTTAACATTTATTCATTTATTTATTGGACTTGTGCAGATTTCTCCAAAATTAAAAACCTGCAGTTTTAAGGATACAAATTGTTCTTTTTCAGAAACTCCCTTTGAGATCAAAGATCTCATTAAAACTGCTTTAATGAAAGTCTCACGTACAGTCTCGCCAGGACCGTTAAATTAAAGTTTTAAAGTCCTTCGATGTAATCAGGGCGTGGATTAAAAGTTGTATATTCAAACTAAGAATTACTTGCTTTAAAAACCTACATTTATATGTTGAACACTGGGAAACTTTAGTTAGAAGTTAGTTATCACACAATAATACATCATAGGTTGTTTTTCATAGAAAACTACCAGGTTACACAGAAGGTGGTTTACAAACATCTGCTTTACAGCACCACATGGTGTAATGTTGTGTGGCCCCCAAAGTTAACACACAAAATAGCTAAATGCACACAAAAAACACATTTCTGCAAAAAAAAAACATGCAAAACTACAAAAGATATGCAAAAAGGTGACAAAAATACACATTAGTCCAAAAAACGCACAAGACAACTGCAAAAATACACAAAAATGTCAACAAAATATACAAAATGACAAAAAAATACACAAAATGACATCAAAAACATACAAAAAGGCAAGAAAATGTACAATGACTTTTAGAAACAAACAACAGGACTGCATAAATTCACATAATGACAGAAAAATATACAAAACAACGGTGAAAACACAGACACATTATGCTTATGTAGAAAAGGTTAGAGTGCCGGTATATAGATACGTATTATGTACTAGGAGACATTTAATTAAATATACACTTTCTAAGTTGTTGGGGTTTTTCATTTTTTTAAATAAAATGCATTAACCAAAGCATTTAGATTCATTTACATTATTTACAATCGAGTCCTACCAGTCGTGTCTTCATGTCGAGCCCGATCTGTGTGTTTGTGACTTTTGAGTTTGTCCAAAAGCCCAATGATGCTTTGGAGGAAGGTGCTCCTCCAATACGGTCCCTGAAGGAAACTTTGGTGGAGGTTTTTAAAGTTCCACCTGCTCCTTCAGGCCTGGAGTGCACTCTACACGTTAAAATAGTTAGTTATACACAACAGTGCATAATGGAATAAACATATGCAGTAATGTTAAAAACACTGAAGGAATGAGATCCAACTTGATTTAACTCTTTATAGTGAAGCATGAAGATAAAAACCTCAAATTCCCCTGATTTCATCCCTTGAGTACGCTACCTTCTGATGTCCATAAACTCAGTCCTGGCTTTTTATTACGTTTCCTCTACTTTGATTTTATTCCTCGAGTCATTTTCATGCTCAGATCCCCAAAGAGCAGCAAGTCAAACACGGCGGAGGATAAAATATCTGTGAGTGAAGGCCTTAGGGAGCGTGAATCACTTACTGAGGAAAACTCATCTACACATGCAGGTGCACCAGTAGCACCAACAACACCAGCAGCACCAACAACACCAACAACACCAACAGCACCAGCAGCAGCACCAGCAGCACCAACAACACCAGTAGTACAAACAGCTCTAACGTATTTCTGCCGTTGTGTGTTTTTGTTGACATTTCAGTGATTTTGTGTGTGATTGGAATGTTGTTTGTTGTCTAATTGTATATTTTTCTGTCATTTTGTGGTTCTTGAGCTAAAAACGTGTGAGAACCTTAAACAAACCTTTAAACATTTTCACTGGAAAACGTTCTTACGTAAACGGGGCCTCAGAATCCGACCTGCGTGCGATGACGACTTCTTTTAACAGATTTCTTTCCTCTTACGTGTATAAATCCTGGAGTGTTCTGCTATCACGATCCTCCTCCATTCATCAAACGCAGCACACACACTTTTTTTGTCCGTACTGAAGTGAACGAGAATAAATGTCAGGCAGTTTAATTTTGGGGGAAAGTAGGACAGACAGCGAATGCTTCTTAATCTAAATCAGCTCCATCACTTCAGCGAACTCCATTTCCTCCTTTGACAGTGGAATATGTGTGGGTGACAGAACAAACAAAGGTGAATCCATGCGTTTCCCGCAGGAGGAGAAAAGGAGAAGTTGAGCGAGAGACAAAAAGAAGAAAAGGCGGCGACATGACACAGTGTCACAGACTGGTTTCATGGTTTCTTTCTCCCTGAGCCCCAGAGACGTCATTAGCTCACAATATGGAGTCTATCAATCGTCACTGAATACCACACACACACACGCACACACGCACACACGCACACACGCACACACACACACACACACACACACACACACACACACACACACACACACACACACAGCCTGAGGCGTGTATTTCACACTAATCAGACTAACCTGTAGAAAACATAAAATCAAAGGAAACGTACAAAGTGTGATCTATAACATAGACATCTACGTCTATCACAGCAGGGATTCACACACGTGATAAAGTTTAGAATAATGACCAATCACAGCATTAACACAGGAAACAACAAAAGGTTTCTGTGTTTTTGGCCTCATTTTATGGTTTTATGTTGTCATTTACTGTTTTACATGTCATTTTGTACATATGTTTCTCTTATTTTATGTTTTAGTTTTTTGTCATTTCAGGTATTTTGAGTGATTTCATTTAAGCATATTTATGTTGCCATTTGTGTATTTCTGTTGTAATTGTGTGTGGTTTTTTTTGTGTTATTTTTATGTTTTTGAAGTCATTTTGTGTATTTTGTCATTTTATTGTGTAATTTTGGTAATTTTACACATTTTTCGAGGGGTTTTTTGTGTATTTTTGTTTTCCAATTGTGTATTTTTCACTCAATTGATGTTTTTTTTGTTGTTGTTTGTCATTTTGGGTATTTTCCAGTAATGTAATTTATGCATATTTTTGTTGTCCTTTATGTATTTCTGTTGTAATTCAGGGGTTTTGGAGTCATTTTAATCTGTTTTTGTTAACATTTTGTGTATGTTGTCATCCTAATGGTTCATTTATATCATTTTGTGTGTTTTGGGAGTTTCTTGTGTATTTGTTTTTTTTTTCCGTTTGTGTATTTTTGTCATTTTGTGTATTTTGAGTAATGTAATGTTTGCATATATTTGTTGTCCTTTACGTATTTGTGTTGTAATTTTATCTGTTTTTTGTTGATATGTTGTGTATTTTGTCATTTTACTCATTAGTTTGTATCATGTGTGTTTTTGTGTATTTGTATTGTTCTCTTGTGTATATTTCATTTTGTCTGTTTTTGGAGTCATTTTGTCATTTTGCGTATTTTGTCGTCGTTTTGGGGTAATTTTTATTGGTTTTTGTTAACATAATGTGTATTTTGTGATTCTATTGTGTATTTTTTTTAAGTTTTATTGTGTCATTTTGTTGTTCTATTCTGTAATTTCTACTGGGGGGTTTGGTTTTCTCAACAAACAAATCTTGCGAGCATCAATTTCAGCCTTCAACATTTACAGTATTTTTGTGTAAATCCTCCTGTTTTTCAGGAGAAATAGCTTGAACTTATTGATCTACACTATGTCTTTATCTGTGATGTTAGTTATCTATAAAGAATGTTTGCTATCATCAGCAGCAGCAACAGCACATTTCAGTTTTCTAATAATGGTGGAAAAAACTATTTTTAATCAATAATATCTCTGATCATATCAGCCATCACTAATAGAAATGTATAAGTTGAGAAGCACTTCTTTCATAATGCACATAATATTTAATATATTAGCATTACTGTTCCAACACGACCTGTCAATGACCCTTGTTACGAATGTGCCAATGTATTTATATTGTTATTGGATTATAGTATCACACACACACACACACACGGGCCATAATATCCACAGCACTACTTACTGTAATACAGGAAAAAACACAAATGGTTTTTGTCCATTTTTGTGTTTGTTTTGTATATTTTTGGAGTCATGCTGGGCACTTTTTGTTGTATTTTAATGAGGTTTTCTGTTGTTATTTTGTCCTTTTTTTTGTGGGTTTTTTTATATGATTGTTTAAAAAAAGTTATTTTTTGTACTTTTGAAAAAATATATATTATTTTTTGTGTCTAATTTTACTGCCTTTTCAATTCTTTGTAATTGTGAGTATTTCTGTTGTTGTGAGTCATTATGTGTGTTTTTTTATTCTCATTTTGTGTATTGTTGTTGCCTTTTTATACAAAATATGTTTTTTCAAGTTATTTTGTCTAATTTTGGTGTCGTTTTGTGTGTTTTTGTTGTCATTTTGTGCATTATGTCTGAGGTATAAGGATAGCATGTGGACCCCGGGAGGCCAGTTTGTCGCGTCTATTTTAGAGGTCGAGTGAATATTATATAATTACAATTGCTAAGCTTATTGCTGTAACATACAAAGATATTAAGTTTTGCATTTAAAAGGTAGAAAAGTACTACAGAATCCTAAATAAAGAAAGAAATCTGAGGAAAATGGTGAAAACTCGTGAAAATCACTGTCACAGAATCAAATAATCTTTCTATAGTGTTGGTTTTGTTTATAATAAATACATAAAACATAATGGATGTCGTTAACATGACTAGCAAAGGCTGATTTTAAGGGCAAATGCCATAAAAGGTGAACGTGTGTCACGGTAAAAAAGGCACGTGGAGGTCAAATAAAAGTAAATGAGGCTGAAGATGTGAAAATACATCAATAAACACTGAACAGATACAGTATGATAGACGCCATCAACATAAATCTAAATGAAGTGTGAGAAACGACGTGTAATGGACGCTATTTGCTCCTCTCCTCAGGGTGATTATAATTTAACACATTTCCATACAAATACAACATTGTCATCATTAGCATTGGCTGCAAACACAAGCTAATTGTATCCATTTTTCCATACCATTTATTTCAATCACACTCAGGCATCCAGTTTTTAGGGGGCCAAGCCTGCGGGGCCAGGGAACCATGTGTGTACACATACGCGGTTCCTATTTTGTGTTTACAATGGGATTTTTTTTGTGTGGGGGGGAACACGACCCCTGCATCCCCCACCATGATTTGCACCCCTGCCCCCTTTGTCCAACTACAACAATTTGCTCAGAATACTGTGAAAAAACAACAACATAATTATGGAATAAAAGCGGAATTAAAATTCATGGAACTAACAGAATTTAATCACAAATTTGACATAAATTGTTCATTGAGAGATTATTAAAAAAGTGTGCAGCGCAATACAAATTCCCTTATGTTGGAATTCTGTGGAAAAAAATTCTGAATTTTTAATTTAAAGTCAGAAAAATGTCAGATTTTTTACGTTAAAGTCAGACTTCTCATTTTAAAGTTGGAATTCTGAGAAAAATGTCAGATTTCTGATTTAAAGTCAGAATTCTTGAGTAAAAAAGTGATTATACTATGATTTTCATGGTCTGACCCAATTTAATAACTGGAGGTGAACGCCAACATGTTAGAAGTGGTGAAGTCAAAGGAGCAGGCCTACTGCTGTAAAGTAAACTACCCTCCAACATCTAACAGCCCCCCCACTGAAGACTTTCAAATCCTGCTTTAAATCCACTTTTAATCCTTGGCTTTTATTTCACATGAGTTTTTATTTATTTATTTATTGGTGTGTGTGTGTGGAGGGGGGGGGGGGGGGGTTCTTTGCCCTGTTTGGATTTCTTTAATTTCATTATTTTATTGTTTGTTTACAAAGCAGCAGCAAATCATCATTTAGAATGTTGTGTTGATTGTAACCATGGCAACAGGAAAGTAAACAAACACAGGAGATGAAAGCAAAACCACTTGAAAGTACCTGGATTCTTCTACAGTAGCACACACAGCTCACAGCTCTAAAAACTACACTTTTTGTTGAAGATTCTCTTGCTTTTGTTTCTTGAAACGTTGACGATGGATCAAAAACCAGCGATGGACGTTACTTTTGGTGACATTGGGGGTTCTGAGCCCTTATTTAACAAATTCAGAGGGGCGTCATTCCACCCGCCAAAGCCACCTCGTAGGAAGAAGGTTCAGACGCAGAAGATGAAGGGAGACCAACCATCATCTCCTGGAGACAAGGGTGATGATGAACAGGTGAACCATCCACCAGCCAACGTACCAGTGAGTCCCTGTGAACCAGGCTGCACACTGGTACCTGACCAAGCACCACCAGGGTGTATCACATGTGAAGACATGAGATACAAGACATCCTTTAGAACGTACCAGATGGAATTACTAGAGAAGGACCTGGCCCACCTCATACTGGCTCTAGATGTTTCCAGAAATGAGTTCCATGAGCAGAACATTGAAAACGACGTTCTGAGGGCTGATCTCAGCCAGACGCAGGAGAAATTCAAAAGTCAAAGTGATCAACACGACCAACTGTTGGAGGTGAACGCCAACATGTTAGAAGTGGTGAAGTCAAAGGAGCAGGCCTACTGCAGTCTGGAGGAGCAGGTGAAAGAAAAGGTGACCCTGCTGGAGAACGCCCTGGAAGAAGCACTGAACCAACTGAAAGCCAAAGATGTAGAATTAGAAGAAGAGCGGTCCAGCCACGCTAAGAAGAAACCTCTATGGAAAAGAATCCGCCAGTGGTTTACCAGGAAAACCAAACATTAGAACAATACAAACCTTAAGTTTGACTTTAATCTCTATCCCCCCCATGATGATTTAAAACGTTCCTCTCTCCTCTCATTTTATTATTTTCTCCTTTGAATGCAGGAAGAAACTGTTATTAAAAAAAGATGAAAGAACAAATTAATAAACAAAATGTTTATAAAAATAATTGTTGTGTTGAACTGAGTTATTAAGTTTAAATTCTGTTAGTTCAATGAATTTTAATTCCGCTTTTATTCCATAATTATGTTCTATTGTTGTTTTTTCACAGTATTCTGAGAAAATTGTTGTAGTTGGACAAAGGGGGCAGGGGCGCAAATCATGGTGGGGGATGCAGGGGTTGTGTGTCCCCCAAAAAAATCCCATTGTAAACACAAATTAAATAAATATTACAGTATAGTAACCTTATTTTACTTTAAAATACAAGTCATGCTGCTTAAAAACACATTGACGATTTTAGCAATTGAAATATTATACCCCCCAATTCAGATAAACAGTTTTGACATTATTTTTCAATTCCAATGCTGTAGAGCAGTGGTTCTCACACTTTTTTGGCTCATGTACCCCCTTTCTCTTATTTCTGAATCCTAGTACCCCCTTTGTTCAACTACAACATTTTGCATAGGAAACTATTAAAAAACAACAATATAACATAATGATGAAATGAACAAGTGATAACACACATTTTAAAGAATCTAACTTAGTAAATAAGTGGAAAGAAACAGTATTTAATGCAGTGGTTAACAAACTTTTTTGGATCGTGACCCTATTTTGATAGTTTTCAATCATGTTTGAGTTCAGATATGTATTTATTTTTACTGCACTTTAGTTTAATTATATTCACAAAGTGAAAGCATTGAAATACAATTGTTTAAGATTGTGTTGTTTTAATAATAATAAATAATAATAATAATAATTACAAAAAAGTAATTATATTTTTCAGAAATTTCAGGCGACCCCACATAGGTTGAAAAATAGATTTATTTCTATAGTTTTTATTATTTCCAGTCATCTCATGCCTGGGGGGGGCAAAGACTGACACTTTATATGTTATTTTTCCACTCTCTCCCTCAAGTCCCCCTTGTAGTGCCATTGTGTGAGCCTAACGGTACACGTACCCCCATTTGAGAAACCCTGCTGTAAAGTAAACTACCCTCCAACATCTAACAGCCCCCCCACTAAAGACTTTCAAATCCTGCTTTAAATACACTTTTAATCCTTGGCTTTTAATTCACCTGAGTTTTTATTTATTTATTTATTGGTGTGTGTGTGGAGGGGGGGGGGGTTCTTAGCCCTGTTTGGATTTCTTTAATTTCATTATTTTATTGTTTGTTTACAAAGCAGCAGCAAATCATCATTTAGAATGTTGTGTTGATTGTAACCATGGCAACAGGAAAGTAAACAAACACAGGAGATGAAAGCAAAACCACTTGAAAGTACCTGGATTCTTCTACAGTAGCACACACAGCTCACAGCTCTAAAAACTACACTTTTTGTTGAAGATTCTCTTGCTTTTGTTTCTTGAAACGTTGACGATGGATCAAAAACCAGCGATGGACGTTACTTTTGGTGACATTGGGGGTTCTGAGCCCTTATTTAACAAATTCAGAGGGGCGTCATTCCACCCGCCAAAGCCACCTCGTAGGAAGAAGGTTCAGACGCAGAAGATGAAGGGAGACCAACCATCATCTCCTGGAGACAAGGGTGATGATGAACAGGTGAACCATCCACCGGCCAACGTACCAGTGAGTCCCTGTGAACCAGGCTGCACACTGGTACCTGAGCAAGCACCACCAGGGTGTATCACATGTGAAGACATGAGATACAAGGCATCCTTTAGAACGTACCAGATGGAATTACTAGAGAAGGACCTGGCCCACCTCATACTGGCTCTAGATGTTTCCAGAAATGAGTTCCATGAGCAGAACATTGAAAACGACGTTCTGAGGGCTGATCTCAGCCAGACGCAGGAGAAATTCAAAAGTCAAAGTGATCAACACGACCAACTGTTGGAGGTGAACGCCAACATGTTAGTAGTGGTGAAGTCAAAGGAGCAGGCCTACTGCAGTCTGGAGGAGCAGGTGAAAGAAAAGGTGACCCTGCTGGAGAACGCCCTGGAAGAAGCACTGAACCAACTGAAAGCCAAAGATGTGGAATTAGAAGAAGAGCGGTCCAGCCACGCTAAGAAGAAACCTCTATGGAAAAGAATCCGCCAGTGGTTTACCAGGAAAACCAAACATTAGAACAATATAAACCTTAAGTTTGACTTTAATCTCTATCCCCCCCATGATGATTTAAAACGTTCCTCTCTCCTCTCATTTTATTCTTTTCTCCTTTGAATGCAGGAAGAAACTGTTATTAAAAAAAGATGAAAGAACAAATTAATAAACAAAATGTTTATAAAAATAATTGTTGTGTTGAACTGAGTTATTAAGTTTAAATTCTGTTAGTTCCATGAATTTTAATTCCGCTTTTATTCCATAATTATGTTCTATTGTTGTTTTTTCACAGTATTCTGAGAAAATTGTTGTAGTTGGACAAAGGGGGCAGGGGCGCAAATCATGGTGGGGGATGCAGGGGTTGTGTGTCCCCCAAAAAAATCCCATTGTAAACACAAATTAAATAAATATTACAGTATAGTAACCTTATTTTACTTTAAAATACAAGTCATGCTGCTTAAAAACACATTGACGATTTTAGCAATTGAAATATTATACCCCCCAATTCAGATAAACAGTTTTGACATTATTTTTCAATTCCAATGCTGTAGAGCAGTGGTTCTCACACTTTTTTGGCTCATGTACCCCCTTTCTCTTATTTCTGAATCCTAGTACCCCCTTTGTTCAACTACAACATTTTGCATAGGAAACTATTAAAAAACAACAATATAACATAATGATGAAATGAACAAGTGATAACACACATTTTAAAGAATCTAACTTAGTAAATAAGTGGAAAGAAACAGTATTTAATGCAGTGGTTAACAAACTTTTTTGGATCGTGACCCTATTTTGATAGTTTTCAATCATGTTTGAGTTCAGATATGTATTTATTTTTACTGCACTTTAGTTTAATTATATTCACAAAGTGAAAGCATTGAAATACAATTGTTTAAGATTGTGTTGTTTTATTAATTATAATAATAATAATAATAATAATAATAATAATAATAATAATAATAATAATTACAAAAAAGTAATTATATTTTTCAGAAATTTCAGGCGACCCCACATAGGTTGAAAAATAGATTTATTTCTATAGTTTTTATTATTTCCAGTCATCTCATGCCTGGGGGGGGCAAAGACTGACACTTTATATGTTATTTTTCCACTCTCTCCCTCAAGTCCCCCTTGTAGTGCCATTGTGTAAGCCTAACGGTACACGTACCCCCATTTGAGAAACCCTGCTGTAAAGTAAACTACCCTCCAACATCTAACAGCCCCCCCACTAAAGACTTTCAAATCCTGCTTTAAATACACTTTTAATCCTTGGCTTTTAATTCACCTGAGTTTTTATTTATTTATTTATTGGTGTGTGTGTGGAGGGGGGGGGGTTCTTAGCCCTGTTTGGATTTCTTTAATTTCATTATTTTATTGTTTGTTTACAAAGCAGCAGCAAATCATCATTTAGAATGTTGTGTTGATTGTAACCATGGCAACAGGAAAGTAAACAAACACAGGAGATGAAAGCAAAACCACTTGAAAGTACCTGGATTCTTCTACAGTAGCACACACAGCTCACAGCTCTAAAAACTACACTTTTTGTTGAAGATTCTCTTGCTTTTGTTTCTTGAAACGTTGACGATGGATCAAAAACCAGCGATGGACGTTACTTTTGGTGACATTGGGGGTTCTGAGCCCTTATTTAACAAATTCAGAGGGGCGTCATTCCACCCGCCAAAGCCACCTCGTAGGAAGAAGGTTCAGACGCAGAAGATGAAGGGAGACCAACCATCATCTCCTGGAGACAAGGGTGATGATGAACAGGTGAACCATCCACCGGCCAACGTACCAGTGAGTCCCTGTGAACCAGGCTGCACACTGGTACCTGACCAAGCACCACCAGGGTGTATCACATGTGAAGACATGAGATACAAGGCATCCTTTAGAACGTACCAGATGGAATTACTAGAGAAGGACCTGGCCCACCTCATACTGGCTCTAGATGTTTCCAGAAATGAGTTCCATGAGCAGAACATTGAAAACGACGTTCTGAGGGCTGATCTCAGCCAGACGCAGGAGAAATTCAAAAGTCAAAGTGATCAACACGACCAACTGTTGGAGGTGAACGCCAACATGTTAGAAGTGGTGAAGTCAAAGGAGCAGGCCTACTGCAGTCTGGAGGAGCAGGTGAAAGAAAAGGTGACCCTGCTGGAGAACGCCCTGGAAGAAGCACTGAACCAACTGAAAGCCAAAGATGTGGAATTAGAAGAAGAGCGGTCCAGCCACGCTAAGAAGAAACCTCTATGGAAAAGAATCCGCCAGTGGTTTACCAGGAAAACCAAACATTAGAACAATATAAACCTTAAGTTTGACTTTAATCTCTATCCCCCCCATGATGATTTAAAACGTTCCTCTCTCCTCTCATTTTATTCTTTTCTCCTTTGAATGCAGGAAGAAACTGCTATTAAAAAAAGATGAAAGAACAAATTAATAAACAAAATGTTTATAAAAATAATTGTTGTGTTGAACTGAGTTATTAAGTTTAAATTCTGTTAGTTCAATGAATTTTAATTCCGCTTTTATTCCATAATTATGTTCTATTGTTGTTTTTTCACAGTATTCTGAGAAAATTATTGTAGTTGGACAAAGGGGGCAGGGGCGCAAATCATGGTGGGGGATGCAGGGGTTGTGTGTCCCCCAAAAAAATCCCATTGTAAACACAAATTAAATAAATATTACAGTATAGTAACCTTATTTTACTTTAAAATACAAGTCATGCTGCTTAAAAACACATTGACGATTTTAGCAATTGAAATATTATACCCCCCAATTCAAATAAACAGTTTTGACATTATTTTTCAATTCCAATGCTGTAGAGCAGTGGTTCTCACACTTTTTTGGCTCATGTACCCCCTTTCTCTTATTTCTGAATCCTAGTACCCCCTTTGTTCAACTACAACATTTTGCATTGGAAACTATTAAAAAACAACAATATAACATAATGATGAAATGAACAAGTGATAACACACATTTTAAAGAATCTAACTTAGTAAATAAGTGGAAAGAAACAGTATTTAATGCAGTGGTTAACAACCTTTTTTGGATCGTGACCCTATTTTGATAGTTTTCAATCATGTTTGAGTTCAGATATGTATTTATTTTTACTGCACTTTAGTTTAATTATATTCACAAAGTGAAAGCATTGAAATACAATTGTTTAAGATTGTGTTGTTTTAATAATAATAATAATTACAAAAAAGTAATTATATTTTTCAGAAATTTCAGGCGACCCCACATAGGTTGAAAAATAGATTTATTTCTATAGTTTTTATTATTTCCAGTCATCTCATGCCTGGGGGGGACAAAGACTGACACTTTATTTGTTATTTTTCCACTCTCTCCCACAAGTCCCCCTTGTAGTGCCATTGTGTAACCCTAAGGGTACACGTACCCCCATTTGAGAAACCCTGCTGTAAAGTAAACTACCCTCCAACATCTAACAGCCCCCCCACTGAAGACTTTCAAATCCTGCTTTAAATCCACTTTTAATCCTTGGCTTTTAATTTACCTGAGGTTTTATTTATTTATTTATTGGTGTGTGTGTGTGTGGGGGGGGGTTCTTAGCCCTGTTTAGATTTCTTTAATTTCATTATTTTATTGTTTGTTTACAAAGCAGCAGCAAATCATCATTTAGAATGTTGTGTTGATTGTAACCATGGCAACAGGAAAGTAAACAAACACAGGAGATGAAAGCAAAACCACTTGAAAGTACCTGGATTCTTCTACAGTAGCACACACAGCTCACAGCTCTAAAAACTACACTTTTTGTTGAAGATTCTCTTGCTTTTGTTTCTTGAAACGTTGACGATGGATCAAAAACCAGCGATGGACGTTACTTTTGGTGACATTGGGGGTTCTGAGCCCTTATTTAACAAATTCAGAGGGGCGTCATTCCACCTGCCAAAGCCACCTCGTAGGAAGAAGGTTCAGACGCAGAAGATGAAGGGAGACCAACCATCATCTCCTGGAGACAAGGGTGATGATGAACAGGTGAACCATCCACCGGCCAACGTACCAGTGAGTCCCTGTGAACCAGGCTGCACACTGGTACCTGACCAAGCACCACCAGGGTGTATCACATGTGAAGACATGAGATACAAGACATCCTTTAGAACGTACCAGATGGAATTACTAGAGAAGGACCTGGCCCACCTCATACTGGCTCTAGATGTTTCCAGAAATGAGTTCCATGAGCAGAACATTGAAAATGACGTTCTGAGGGCTGATCTCAGCCAGACGCAGGAGAAATTCAAAAGTCAAAGTGATCAACACGACCAACTGTTGGAGGTGAATGCCAACATGTTAGAAGTGGTGAAGTCAAAGGAGCAGGCCTACTGCAGTCTGGAGGAGCAGGTGAAAGAAAAAGTGACCCTGCTGGAGAACGCCCTGGAAGAAGCACTGAACCAACTGAAAGCCAAAGATGTGGAATTAGAAGAAGAGCGGTCCAGCCACGCTAAGAAGAAACCTCTATGGAAAAGAATCCGCCAGTGGTTTACCAGGAAAACCAAACATTAGAACAATATGAACCTTAAGTTTGACTTTAATCTCTATCCCCCCCATGATGATTTAAAACGTTCCTCTCTCCTCTCATTTTATTCTTTTCTCCTTTGAATGCAGGAAGAAACTGTTATTAAAAAAAGATGAAAGAACAAATTAATAAACAAAATGTTCATAAAAATAATTGTTGTGTTGAACTGAGTTATTAAGTTTAAATTCTGTTAGTTCCATGATTTTTAATTCCACTTTTATTCCATAATTATGTTCTATTGTTGTTTTTTTCACAGTATTCTGAGAAAATTGTTGTAGTTGGACAAAGGGGGCAGGGGCGCAAATCATGGTGGGGGATGCAGGGGTTGTGTGTCCCCCAAAAAAATCCCATTGTAAACACAAATTAAATAAATATTACAGTATAGTAACCTTATTTTACTTTAAAATACAAGTCATGCTGCTTAAAAACACATTGACGATTTTAGCAATTGAAATATTATACCCCCCAATTCAAATAAACAGTTTTGACATTATTTTTCAATTCCAATGCTGTAGAGCAGTGGTTCTCACACTTTTTTGGCTCATGTACCCCCTTTCTCTTATTTCTGAATCCTAGTACCCCCTTTGTTCAACTACAACATTTTGCATAGGAAACTATTAAAAAACAACAATATAACATAATGATGAAATGAACAAGTGATAACACACATTTTAAAGAATCTAACTTAGTAAATAAGTGGAAAGAAACAGTATTTAATGCAGTGGTTAACAACCTTTTTTGGATCGTGACCCAATTTTGATAGTTTTCAATCATGTTTGAGTTCAGATATGTATTTATTTTTACTGCACTTTAGTTTAATTATATTCACAAAGTGAAAGCATTGAAATACAATTGTTTAAGATTGTGTTGTTTTAATAATAATAATAATAATAATAATAATAATATTAATAATAACAATAATAATAATTACAAAAAAGTAATTATATTTTTCAGAAATTTCAGGCGACCCCACATAGGTTGAAAAATAGATTTATTTCTATAGTTTTTATTATTTCCAGTCATCTCATGCCTGGGGGGGACAAAGACTGACACTATTTGTTATTTTTCCACTCTCTCCCACAAGTCCCCCTTGTAGTGCCATTGTGTAACCCTAAGGGTACACGTACCCCCATTTGAGAAACCCTGCTGTAAAGTAAACTACCCTCCAACATCTAACAGCCCCCCCACTGAAGACTTTCAAATCCTGCTTTAAATACACTTTTAATCCTTGGCTTTTAATTCACCTGAGTTTTTTTTTATTTATTTATTTATTGGTGTGTGTGTGGAGGGGGGGGGGGGTTCTTAACCCTGTTTGGATTTCTTTAATTTCATTATTTTATTGTTTGTTTACAAAGCAGCAGCAAATCATCATTTAGAATGTTGTGTTGATTGTAACCATGGCAACAGGAAAGTAAACAAACACAGGAGATGAAAGCAAAACCACTTGAAAGTACCTGGATTCTTCTACAGTAGCACACACAGCTCACAGCTCTAAAAACTACACTTTTTGTTGAAGATTCTCTTGCTTTTGTTTCTTGAAACGTTGACGATGGATCAAAAACCAGCGATGGACGTTACTTTTGGTGACATTGGGGGTTCTGAGCCCTTATTTAACAAATTCAGAGGGGCGTCATTCCACCCGCCAAAGCCACCTCGTAGGAAGAAGGTTCAGACGCAGAAGATGAAGGGAGACCAACCATCATCTCCTGGAGACAAGGGTGATGATGAACAGGTGAACCATCCACCGGCCAACGTACCAGTGAGTCCCTGTGAACCAGGCTGCACACTGGTACCTGACCAAGCACCACCAGGGTGTATCACATGTGAAGACATGAGATACAAGGCATCCTTTAGAACGTACCAGATGGAATTACTAGAGAAGGACCTGGCCCACCTCATACTGGCTCTAGATGTTTCCAGAAATGAGTTCCATGAGCAGAACATTGAAAACGACGTTCTGAGGGCTGATCTCAGCCAGACGCAGGAGAAATTCAAAAGTCAAAGTGATCAACACGACCAACTGTTGGAGGTGAACGCCAACATGTTAGAAGTGGTGAAGTCAAAGGAGCAGGCCTACTGCAGTCTGGAGGAGCAGGTGAAAGAAAAGGTGACCCTGCTGGAGAACGCCCTGGAAGAAGCACTGAACCAACTGAAAGCCAAAGATGTGGAATTAGAAGAAGAGCGGTCCAGCCACGCTAAGAAGAAACCTCTATGGAAAAGAATCCGCCAGTGGTTTACCAGGAAAACCAAACATTAGAACAATATAAACCTTAAGTTTGACTTTAATCTCTATCCCCCCCATGATGATTTAAAACGTTCCTCTCTCCTCTCATTTTATTCTTTTCTCCTTTGAATGCAGGAAGAAACTGTTATTAAAAAAAGATGAAAGAACAAATTAATAAACAAAATGTTTATAAAAATAATTGTTGTGTTGAACTGAGTTATTAAGTTTAAATTCTGTTAGTTCCATGAATTTTAATTCCGCTTTTATTCCATAATTATGTTCTATTGTTGTTTTTTCACAGTATTCTGAGAAAATTGTTGTAGTTGGACAAAGGGGGCAGGGGCGCAAATCATGGTGGGGGATGCAGGGGTTGTGTGTCCCCCAAAAAAATCCCATTGTAAACACAAATTAAATAAATATTACAGTATAGTAACCTTATTTTACTTTAAAATACAAGTCATGCTGCTTAAAAACACATTGACGATTTTAGCAATTGAAATATTATACCCCCCAATTCAAATAAACAGTTTTGACATTATTTTTCAATTCCAATGCTGTAGAGCAGTGGTTCTCACACTTTTTTGGCTCATGTACCCCCTTTCTCTTATTTCTGAATCCTAGTACCCCCTTTGTTCAACTACAACATTTTGCATAGGAAACTATTAAAAAACAACAATATAACATAATGATGAAATGAACAAGTGATAACACACATTTTAAAGAATCTAACTTAGTAAATAAGTGGAAAGAAACAGTATTTAATGCAGTGGTTAACAACCTTTTTTGGATCGTGACCCTATTTTGATAGTTTTCAATCATGTTTGAGTTCAGATATGTATTTATTTTTACTGCACTTTAGTTTAATTATATTCACAAAGTGAAAGCATTGAAATACAATTGTTTAAGATTGTGTTGTTTTAATAATAATAATAATAATAATAATAATAATAATAATAATAATTACAAAAAAGTAATTATATTTTTCAGAAATTTCAGGCGACCCCACATAGGTTGAAAAATAGATTTATTTCTATAGTTTTTATTATTTCCAGTCATCTCATGCCTGGGGGGGGACAAAGACTGACACTTTATATGTTATTTTTCCACTCTCTCCCTCAAGTCCCCCTTGTAGTGCCATTGTGTAAGCCTAAGGGTACACGTACCCCCATTTGAGAAACCCTGCTGTAAAGTAAACTACCCTCCAACATCTAACAGCCCCCCCACTGAAGACTTTCAAATCCTGCTTTAAATACACTTTTAATCCTTGGCTTTTAATTCACCTGAGTTTTTATTTATTTATTTATTTATTGGTGTGTGTGTGGAGGGGGGGGGGGAGGTTCTTAGCCCTGTTTGGATTTCTTTAATTTCATTATTTTATTGTTTGTTTACAAAGCAGCAGCAAATCATCATTTAGAATGTTGTGTTGATTGTAACCATGGCAACAGGAAAGTAAACAAACACAGGAGATGAAAGCAAAACCACTTGAAAGTACCTGGATTCTTCTACAGTAGCACACACAGCTCACAGCTCTAAAAACTACACTTTTTGTTGAAGATTCTCTTGCTTTTGTTTCTTGAAACATTGACGATGGATCAAAAACCAGCGATGGACGTTACTTTTGGTGACATTGGGGGTTCTGAGCCCTTATTTAACAAATTCAGAGGGGCGTCATTCCACCCGCCAAAGCCACCTCGTAGGAAGAAGGTTCAGACGCAGAAGATGAAGGGAGACCAACCATCATCTCCTGGAGACAAGGGTGATGATGAACAGGTGAACCATCCACCGGCCAACGTACCAGTGAGTCCCTGTGAACCAGGCTGCACACTGGTACCTGACCAAGCACCACCAGGGTGTATCACATGTGAAGACATGAGATACAAGGCATCCTTTAGAACGTACCAGATGGAATTACTAGAGAAGGACCTGGCCCACCACATACTGGCTCTAGATGTTTCCAGAAATGAGTTCCATGAGCAGAACATTGAAAACGACGTTCTGAGGGCTGATCTCAGCCAGACGCAGGAGAAATTCAAAAGTCAAAGTGATCAACACGACCAACTGTTGGAGGTGAACGCCAACATGTTAGAAGTGGTGAAGTCAAAGGAGCAGGCCTACTGCAGTCTGGAGGAGCAGGTGAAAGAAAAGGTGACCCTGCTGGAGAACGCCCTGGAAGAAGCACTGAACCAACTGAAAGCCAAAGATGTGGAATTAGAAGAAGAGCGGTCCAGCCACGCTAAGAAGAAACCTCTATGGAAAAGAATCCGCCAGTGGTTTACCAGGAAAACCAAACATTAGAACAATATGAACCTTAAGTTTGACTTTAATCTCTATCCCCCCCATGATGATTTAAAACGTTCCTCTCTCCTCTCATTTTATTCTTTTCTCTTTTGAATGCAGGAAGAAACTGTTATTAAAAAAAGATGAAAGAACAAATTAATAAACAAAATGTTTATAAAAATAATTGTTGTGTTGAACTGAGTTATTAAGTTTAAATTCTGTTAGTTCAATGAATTTTAATTCCGCTTTTATTCCATAATTATGTTCTATTGTTGTTTTTTCACAGTATTCTGAGAAAATTGTTGTAGTTGGACAAAGGGGGCAGGGGCGCAAATCATGGTGGGGGATGCAGGGGTTGTGTGTCCCCCAAAAAAATCCCATTGTAAACACAAATTAAATAAATATTACAGTATAGTAACCTTATTTTACTTTAAAATACAAGTCATGCTGCTTAAAAACACATTGACGATTTTAGCAATTGAAATATTATACCCCCCAATTCAAATAAACAGTTTTGACATTATTTTTCAATTCCAATGCTGTAGAGCAGTGGTTCTCACACTTTTTTGGCTCATGTACCCCCTTTCTCTTATTTCTGAATCCTAGTACCCCCCTTTGTTCAACTACAACATTTTGCATAGGAAACTATTAAAAAACAACAATATAACATAATGATGAAATGAACAAGTGATAACACACATTTTAAAGAATCTAACTTAGTAAATAAGTGGAAAGAAACAGTATTTAATGCAGTGGTTAACAACCTTTTTTGGATCGTGACCCTATTTTGATAGTTTTCAATCATGTTTGAGTTCAGATATGTATTTATTTTTACTGCACTTTAGTTTAATTATATTCACAAAGTGAAAGCATTGAAATACAATTGTTTAAGATTGTGTTGTTTTAATAATAATAATAATAATAATAATTACAAAAAAGTAATTATATTTTTCAGAAATTTCAGGTGACCCCACATAGGTTGAAAAATAGATTTATTTCTATAGTTTTTATTATTTCCAGTCATCTCATGCCTGGGGGGGACAAAGACTGACACTTTATTTGTTATTTTTCCACTCTCTCCCTCAAGTCCCCCTTGTAGTGCCATTGTGTAACCCTAAGGGTACACGTACCCCCATTTGAGAAACCCTGCTGTAAAGTAAACTACCCTCCAACATCTAACAGCCCCCCCACTGAAGACTTTCAAATCCTGCTTTAAATACACTTTTAATCCTTGGCTTTTAATTCACCTGAGTTTTTATTTATTTATTTATTTATTGGTGTGTGTGTGGGGGGGGGGGGGGGGGGGGGTTCTTAACCCTGTTTGGATTTCTTTAATTACATTATTTTATTGTTTGTTTACAAAGCAGCAGCAAATCATCATTTAGAATGTTGTGTTGATTGTAACCATGGCAACAGGAAAGTAAACAAACACAGGAGATGAAAGCAAAACCACTTGAAAGTACCTGGATTCTTCTACAGTAGCACACACAGCTCACAGCTCTAAAAACTACACTTTTTGTTGAAGATTCTCTTGCTTTTGTTTCTTGAAACGTTGACGATGGATCAAAAACCAGCGATGGACGTTACTTTTGGTGACATTGGGGGTTCTGAGCCCTTATTTAACAAATTCAGAGGGGCGTCATTCCACCCGCCAAAGCCACCTCGTAGGAAGAAGGTTCAGATGCAGAAGATGAAGGGAGACCAACCATCATCTCCTGGAGACAAGGGTGATGATGAACAGGTGAACCATCCACCGGCCAACGTACCAGTGAGTCCCTGTGAACCAGGCTGCACACTGGTACCTGACCAAGCATCACCTGGGTGTATCACATGTGAAGACATGAGATACAAGGCATCCTTTAGAACGTACCAGATGGAATTACTAGAGAAGGACCTGGCCCACCTCATACTGGCTCTAGATGTTTCCAGAAATGAGTTCCATGAGCAGAACATTGAAAACGACATTCTGAGGGCTGATCTCAGCCAGACGCAGGAGAAATTCAAAAGTCAAAGTGATCAACACGACCAACTGTTGGAGGTGAACGCCAACATGTTAGAAGTGGTGAAGTCAAAGGAGCAGGCCTACTGCAGTCTGGAGGAGCAGGTGAAAGAAAAGGTGACCCTGCTGGAGAACGCCCTGGAAGAAGCACTGAACCAACTGAAAGCCAAAGATGTGGAATTAGAAGAAGAGCGGTCCAGCCACGCTAAGAAGAAACCTCTATGGAAAAGAATCCGCCAGTGGTTTACCAGGAAAACCAAACATTAGAACAATATAAACCTTAAGTTTGACTTTAATCTCTATCCCCCCCATGATGATTTAAAACGTTCCTCTCTCCTCTCATTTTATTCTTTTCTCCTTTGAATGCAGGAAGAAACTGTTATTAAAAAAAGATGAAAGAACAAATTAATAAACAAAATGTTTATAAAAATAATTGTTGTGTTGAACTGAGTTATTAAGTTTAAATTCTGTTAGTTCCATGAATTTTAATTCCGCTTTTATTCCATAATTATGTTCTAATGTTGTTTTTTCACAGTATTCTGAGAAAATTGTTGTAGTTGGACAAAGGGGGCAGGGGCGCAAATCATGGTGGGGGATGCAGGGGTTGTGTGTCCCCCAAAAAAATCCCATTGTAAACACAAATTAAATAAATATTACAGTATAGTAACCTTATTTTACTTTAAAATACAAGTCATGCTGCTTAAAAACACATTGACGATTTTAGCAATTGAAATATTATACCCCCCAATTCAAATAAACAGTTTTGACATTATTTTTCAATTCCAATGCTGTAGAGCAGTGGTTCTCACACTTTTTTGGCTCATGTACCCCCTTTCTCTTATTTCTGAATCCTAGTACCCCCTTTGTTCAACTACAACATTTTGCATAGGAAACTATTAAAAAACAACAATATAACATAATGATGAAATGAACAAGTGATAACACACATTTTAAAGAATCTAACTTAGTAAATAAGTGGAAAGAAACAGTATTTAATGCAGTGGTTAACAACCTTTTTTGGATCGTGACCCTATTTTGATAGTTTTCAATCATGTTTGAGTTCAGATATGTATTTATTTTTACTGCACTTTAGTTTAATTATATTCACAAAGTGAAAGCATTGAAATACAATTGTTTAAGATTTTGTTGTTTTAATAATAATAAATAATAATAATAATAATTACAAAAAAGTAATTATATTTTTCAGAAATTTCAGGCGACCCCACATAGGTTGAAAAATAGATTTAGTGGCTCCTGAATATATTTATTTCTATAGTTTTCATTATTTCCAGTCATCTCATGCCTGGGGGGACAAAGACTGACACTTTATTTGTTATTTTTCTACTCTCTCCCTCAAGTCCCCCTTGTAGTGCCATTGTGTAACCCTAAGGGTACACATACCCCCATTTGAGAAACCCTGCTGTAAAGTAAACTACCCTCCAATATCTAACAGGCCATATGGGGTCATATTCCAACACTTCATATCCACCTGTTCACAGCAAATGACACGTTGGCCTGTGTCCTAACGCTCGCCTCAAACCCGTCACCCTTTGTGACGTACTTCCATGGGCTCTGTGAAACCTGGGGGCGGGAAGGCTTGGCCCCCGTTCATAACTGCTTGTAGTTCTAGTTATTATTGTTTTTATTTTTATTATTTGTGCTACCAAAGAGATTCTCAAAGTTTCACTAATATCTGAGCACATCTGGGAGTCTCTTATTGATTTCTTATTAATAGCTTGTTTGTTGTAATTAGTGTTTAAGTTCTCCAGGCAAAGAATATGTAAAGTTATAGAAATAAATATTCCAGAAAGCTCAACCAGCAGAGTAATGAAGACCAAGATACAGTATGTCTTCATCCACCTGCTGAAGCTCAATAAAAAAATAAAGCTTTATTTGCCTTTCCACTGTTCATAAATACACCTTTCTGAGGTCACATGATCAATATTAGCATAGCAGCCTTTAGAATAACAACCAAACTGAGCATTAACGCAGGAAAATAAAACAGGACAGAGTTTGTGTGTATTCTTGTGTCACATTTTTCTGTTATTTTGTATGTTGGTTTTTTTTTGTACTTTTGTTGTGTTTTGGAGTCATTTTTTGTGGGGTTTTTTTTTGCCATTTTTGTGTGTGTGCTATGAGTCCTATTGTGTATTTTTGTTGTCATTATGTATATTTTCTGTTATTTGTGTGTTACTTTTGTTGCTCTTTTATAGATTTTATTGCAAATTGTATATTGCTGTCTTCATTTTGATTCAGAAAACTTTATTTGTCCCAGAGGAAGGTTGTCTTTTTGTGTGTTTTGGAGCCATTTTGGGTGTTTTTGTACATTTTTCTGTTGTTTTATGGTTTTAATGTCATTTTGTGTGATTTTGAAATTGTTCTTTGTATTTTTGTTATCATTTTTGCTGTTTTTTTTTTGTATATTTTATTGCAATTTGTAGATTTTGTTTTCATTTTGTGCACAGTTTGAGTCATTTTGTGTGTTTACTTTTGGAGCTGCATAAAATTCTCCCAGTTGATATAAATACACTAAAGGGATCCCACACCTTTTTTACTTATTTAAAGAACATTTTTTTTAAAAATGAGTTCATTAATGTGATACAATGTATTTTTTCAGTATCTTTCTTAATTTTTTATTTTATTTGAGCCAAAATTTAAAAAAAGAAATGCTGAAAACTGCTTCAAATGCATCCGTATTCACATGTAAAACAGAAATGATGATTATTCTCTAACTCTCCTGATCTATGACTGTACTAAGCTTCTGTCAACTGTGTAAATAAATTCTAAAACAGAAATAGCAGCACACAGCGGGTGAGAGAGAGGAAACACACGAGTAAATAAAAAAAAAAAAAAAAAAACACAAAATACGAAACACATGAAACAGCAAAAAGAGCTGAAAAACACACTATTGTTTAAACACATTCATCTCATTTATGTCATTCCAGGTTCCAATCTTATTGTAAAATCTACATTTTATGTGAAGATCTCTACATTTAATGTGGTATATTCGTTAATTCTGATTTTTTTAAAGCTTCTGAAATTCAAAAGATTAGCAGATTAAATTTGGTCCTTAACATTCCACTGGCTTTAATTAGATGCCCATGGTTGCAAATTGCGATTTACATTTTTATAGTTTTTCGAGTTAATTAGCTTGCTCACTCAGCCACACCGGACTTGTTTATGCTTTTCCCACTTTATTCTCTCTCTCTCTCTCTCTCCCAACTGTTTCAGGCCTCTGCTTATGTTGTGTTTACAAGTAAGAAAACTCCTAATGTCACAGATTTACCACTCAATAAATTAAATCAAACATTAAGTCGACGAGCGCTGCTTTTATTAGCCATTTAGAAGATAGGAATGCCAGCCCCAGTGTGTGTGTGTGTTTTTTTTACTACGTCAGAAAGCTTTTTGAGACAAATTAATACTACGCGTCATTGCACAAAAGCATTATTCATTCTAATGCTGTTCAATTCTGGAGCTTCTGCTCTTCCAAAGGGCCAGGTTGTTCATTTCACAGGTGAAGATAAAGAAAAGCCACTTATTTTAAACAAATAAGTGATTTTTAACCATAGATTGGGCCTTTATTTGTACTTTATCACAAATTGATGTAAATTACAACTTGCAGATAGAAATGAATGAAGGTTCTTGTTTTTGTGTGTTTCTGTGATTAAAAAAAAGGGGAAAGATTGCAATGTTGTATCTCAGAGGAGTCCAAACTGAATTCTGGAGGTCCACAATGTGCTCTAATATGTGTTCTGATCTAATAAAGAAGTAACAGCCATGCTCTTCTAATGAGTCTTTTTACAATCAGGTGTGTTGGAGGAAGCAGGGAGATGAATTCTACAGCACGTGGAAGAATAAAAAAAAACCCTGATTTAATTGTTGGGTATTTTAAAATTCATATGCACACATTTACAGGTTCCCAGTGTCCAAGAGGCTGATTATTGTGAATAAAATAACAAGCAACTAGCAAACAAGTAAGTTTCTTTTTCTTTTAGTAGAATGCAATTGTTATTGTATATTGACAACAACATTTGGATCAACTCTATCTATGAAGTTAATCTTATTGGGCCTGTACCACAAAGCTGGATTGGTATATGCTAGATTTATCTTACTTATTGGGCTTCACCTAGCCAAATGTTCTCGGTCAGAGAGTAGCTGTACTACAAAGCAGGATATAAATACGTTAATTGAGGGTATTTCAGCCTGGCTACGTGACAGAGGTGGAGAATGCAGCATCAGACCAATCACAATCATGGAAAAACTGCATAGAGAAACTTACGTCACAATTGAAGAATAATTCTTTAAAACTATGACGTAGTCTGATCTGTTAGGGGAAGAATTGTTGGGCTTCTGTGTTGTAAAATAAAGACAGTTTTGGTCGTAAATGTTCAATGTTTAATATTCACAGTCAAGGTCACTGTCAAATAAGCATCATAATTAGAATCCCTGAGGTCCAAAACCTTAAGAATTCATTCTTAATTTAATTGTGTGGCTTTTGGTTGGCCGCCATTCTGAACTGTCCAATATGGCGACCCCGTTGAGAATTCAATTCAGCAGATCAAAATAAAAGAATAAAAAACTGAATTAAATATATAGACGCCTCGAGATTCATGCCAACCACAATGTGTAACATATTAAATAATGCAAAAATGATTAGTAACATCATTGATAATGTTGACCACAAAATAATTTGCCATCAGAAGAAGAACCAACCTAAAGTCTCATAAGTTTGGAACCATTTCACTGAAAACATTTTGTATAGTCGCTGTGTTTTATGGCACTTAAAAAATTTGTATATTATGCATTATATTAAAAATTTTATTTTTTCAAATGAATTAGGGAAGACTGCTGCAATGCTCCTCCTGCCCCATGCAAACTCTGCGTATGCCTACAACACAATCTGATCAAATATTGTCTACAGCAGTGGTTCCCAACCAGGGGTACGTGTACCCCTAGGGGTACTTTAACACATTGTATGATGTACTTGAAAACATTGATGAATGTATTTCCAACATGCTGAGTCATTTTTAAGCCTATTTCAGACACTGTACATGCTGATCCAACAGCTTTTCCACCCGTTGACAATAAACTGCATTAATGACAAACAATATTGTGACCTTAATATCCTACTAAATTGTTACTAACATGTTATGTACATTACTAAAAATTAAGGTAAATATATTCTCTGCTATGCAATAATTGTAATGCACAAATTTGATATTTAGTGTGCGTTAAATGTACAAGTTGACATTTTCAAGCTATTAACGACATGTAAATAAAACAAGAAAGGTTCATAAATTGGAGTGACGAAGGGGTTCTCCTAATCAGAATAGAGACCTCGGGGGTCCATGAGACAACAGAGGTTGGGAAACACTGATGTACAGCAGCATTAAATGTCATAATGAACTATAATATGCACACACACACACACACACACACACTTGTGTGTCATAGACGTTTCTGAGCAGCAGCGATCAAACCTTGACCTTCCAACCAACGACTCACTGCCTTGTCTACTGCTATCATCAATGACAAACCAAGGGACCGTATCCCAGTACAACATCCCAAACAGACCAGAACCCAATGAGGGAGCGACACTGCAAGCACACAGTGAGACATTGAGTCAGAGCGTGTGGTGGTGGTGAACCGAGCAGACAGTTCAGTCACCTTCACTGTCACTCACCACTTCCTCTGGTGATCAGTGAACTAAATGAAACACGGCCTCAGAGGCTCCATGCTGTGTCCTGTTTCATTTGCTCTGACCAGCACCCGTCATCCCCGTCGCCCTGGAGACACTGGGATTGAAGGGTGAGGGGTGTGTGTGTGTGTGTGTGTGTGTGCTGGTGACCAGGAGAACAAGGAAGCTCTGACCTCTGTTATGGCAGCACAAACCACAGTCCTTGAGAATCTCCTTCATTTCCTTTCCACTAGTATAGTGCCTGTCAGAAGTATGTATTTATATAGTGGGAGGAGCTTAAGTAGAGTTGTCAATTATGACCAAATGAGTATGTGTTTGAAGGTTGGATGTAGAAATAGGTGTACATACTCTGTACTCTGTTAGTGTTATTAAGGGGTTTATTTGTGGGTGCAAAATAAAATAGCGTGTGTGATTTCCCTGGTTTCATTCTATGAAACATTAACAGTAGTAGCTGCTTCAGTGTCCCTAAATGGTGACCGATCCCCTGTTGGCTCTGTCATGGTCACCATGGTAGCCGTGGTAACCCTTGAGTATGGTCTGGTGACAACAGGGAGTGAAATGGAGGAAGGGGGGCTTTTGGCTTGGAGGTGAGCCCTGGCCACCTTTGCTACGACCCTATAGTCAGCGTGATGGTGGGACATGGTTGGGCTGTGGGGTGATGATTAGACCTGGTCTCCCCCTTTCTCATCTCCTCCCCCTCCTCATTCACATCTTCTACACAACATATGATGAGAGCTTCCACCTGCTCCAGAGCCTCATCCTGTAAACACATCCCCAGGTTGCGTCTAGCCCAGGATGAGGCTGTGTGGAAGGGGTCTCGCCAGTCTGCTGTGGCCATGACATGCCCAGGAGGGCTTCAAACTCATGCTCTATGGCCACGGTGTAGTGGTCCTGGAGGGTGAGCATGATGGTGTGTTCCCAGTAATTAATGTTTGTGTTTTTTTACAGGGGCTGGCAGGTAACCACTGATATAACCACTGATATAATCTCAAATTTCACAAGGTTTGAATGTAAATCAAAGGAAAAGAGGCTACCAGTCTACGAGGAACAAAAGTAAAACTAACGTCCCATTGAGTATGGTTGCTGACACTCACCTTCCACTCAAAAAATGTTTAGTTTACTGTGTTTGTTTTACAACATCCACATCAGATATGTGGGTATTAGATTATTTAAAGTTGTTCAAGGCATATTACTGCATTGGTACCCTATATGATCTGCGTCCCTTTTCAGTCTTTGTGAGTTTCAGTGAACGTTCGGACGAGCGTGTCCCTTTAAATGTTACGGGTCAGCATTATGTGGTCTCCTTTGGTAAAGGATGCATCAGTGTTTCCTAAAGGAGGTCAAAAAGGAAGCCTCGAGTCTCATTTCCTTAGCTTTTAGAGAATTGGAACAGTCCTTATCATGGCCGCCACTTAAACACATCCAGGGGTGAAGGAAAAGTGGATAGGAAAGGAGATAGGAGGGATTATTCAGACGCATCTATGCATTCGGACCACATTTTGTCTTATTTATGGCGTCTTTTTTCCCAAAATCAGCATACCATCAGCATTATCAATAGAAATAAAAACATTTCATGCTGTAAAATTTAAGGAAGAT
Source organism: Gouania willdenowi (assembly GCF_900634775.1). Lineage (NCBI taxonomy): Eukaryota > Metazoa > Chordata > Actinopteri > Blenniiformes > Gobiesocidae > Gouania > Gouania willdenowi. Next base: position 31,683,803 of record NC_041065.1, read on the forward strand.
AAAGTTAGAGTAAACAGTTAACATGAGGAATTATTATGCTGGCTATATCACTAGCCCTTTAAGTTGGCTTTAACGTAACAACTAAGCTACATAATGGTGCAGAACAGGAGTCGGACGCCACATGCAGCCTTTTCTGACCACTGAGCACATCATCAGGCTCAGACATTGTCATTCAACACTAGTGCTGCACATTTACAGCAAAATGTCATCAGTAAAAGAGGAGACAATTCTTTCTTTTGCACCTTGTCAAAGATAAAGGTGACAAGCTCCGCCCTCCTCAGTTACAGAAAGAACAGAGTGAATACACAGCCATTCTAAGTGTGTGTTGGTTATGCAATACATGAAAAATTATCCTTTTAACACCTAATGACAGCCGGAAATACGCTTTTGGAATTTGATGCTAACTATTTTTTCAGTGGAAAAATGTCAGTTTTGTAACACTTTTCTGTCTACAGTTTTTTTTCTTTTTACCTCAAAACATTCGGCAGCAAAAAATACAAGGTCCTTGAGAATAACTAATAAAGAATCAGGTAATTAAAGATAAAACCTGCTATGTTTGGTCATTTTGTCTAAATATCCAGTCATATGCAAAAATACCAATGCAAAGAGCATTTTTAAGCAAAATAAATGTGTGTTTTTTGTTCTTTGAGCTTCTTGACTCTGCACAACAAACACTCCTGCACCCAAACACAAGAAAAGAAAGAAAATTCTACAACCTTTTAAAAAGAGGAGCATATTCCAGGCCAACTATCCACAGGCAAAATTAACAGAAGTGTCTTGTTGAAGGGGGGCGGTGTATGTGTTTAGTTCTGCAGCATTGAAAGTGAAGGAATAAAGGCCCGTATTTCAAAGTGTGTCAGAATGCCTCCACCGCCCGCAGGCTGCATCATTACAGGGGATATTTTGGTGGAAAACAAGCCCAGAGAGCAGCTCCTGGCTCTGACGTTACCACACACATATTCTTTGAAAGCAAACTTTTGTTTTTCTCTGGAGGCCTTAAAGCCCTCCTCCTTTACATGGTTTAACAGGTTATGCTACTGCCACAATCCCCATTAACCTTCCTCTAACTGAAGGATGCCTGTTTTTCTCTCAGCCCTACTGTTCCTTTGAATTCTTTTTGATTTATCTCATTATCTCATCTTTCAGAAAGCACAGTAGACCATACATTTCAACTTCACGTGTGTGACATTTAGTCGGTCGAAGGTCACAACCACACACGGCCTGATGATTTACATTGTGCATAAAGCTTATTCTAGTCCTTAAAACATGGTAATCCATCATGCCCCGTGAACGTTGTACCATTAAGAACAGCACTAACGGTATTTCAGCACTCGAGGAGTGGACGCGGGAGAAATGCGAAGTTGACGGCTGTAATTATGTTACTTCAATATGTATTTGTAATCCTCTGTTTACATTGCATCTGTTCCTGACTGAAAGGCAAGACCATGAGAAATGCAAAATGTGGACAAAAATGCAAAGTAAACGTATGATGACGTGCAATCGGTAGCTGTGTTTCCATTAACCTCGGAAAAGCGCAAAATCTAAATAGCGCAAAAAAACTGAGGTAAAACTTTACTTGAAGTTTTATACATAAGGCTGTCATCAGCAGTAATACGGTGTCATGAAGTGTTGTTCGCTCCCTTAGGTCCCTCGTGGAGGGACCTAAGGGAGTTTAGGTAGTTAGGGTTAAGGTTAGGGGTTAGCGTAAAGAATGACAGCGTAATGTCAGCCTTTATGTATAAAACTTCAAGTTAAGTTGTTACTAAAACTGGTCATGGAAACGACTGAATTTTAAAAAACACAAACAAAATATCAGTAAATGGTTTTTACGCTTTCATGAAGAGGTTTTGCAGACGTTTTGATATTGAAATGTAACGTAAAAGCTCAATGGAAACAATTTTTACGTTACGTACCTGGTCACAGGACGTAATTCGTGGACAGAAGAAGAGACCAAGACATTTCTTAGTGTTATACTTGAAAAGACTCAAGTTTTACACATTAGACAGCAAACTATAAAGGAATGCAGAGTGTTATAAGGAGGTTTGGAGCGTTCATCTTCCTGCAGCAAAGTCTAACGGGATGAGATTTCAGGGTAGTTATGAAGCTCTGAAACAATCTTCAACGGAAACGCGTTCAAAGGACAATTCTACTTTGTTGAAACTTTAGAAATATCACTTATTTTGCAAAAATCTGCAATGTCAACACAGCTACAGATAATTCCAACTTGTGAACTGTTAATATAGTAGTTTCTGATGATGTATATGCGAGATCTATCATAATCCATAGGTAAACATGTTGTACACTACACCTCGTAGGTCTTGTTTTGAGTATTAGCAAGCGCTTATCTAGCTGTGATTTATTAACTGTCAGTAAGTCAAATGTCCATTTTTACCTTTAGTATTTGTGCGAGAAGAGTCTGTACTTTTAGTGAAGTATTCCTTGATGTACGTAATGTACAGATGCCATGGATCACCATCCATCAGAAGATCCCAAAGAGGATTGAGAAGGTTGTCTAAAACCAGTAGGTGGTTATGTTCATTTTTACCAGCAGATATCTGCTCTTACTTCTAGTAATCGCCAACCCTCGTTCTTTGCAATATTCTTTCATCAACTGAATTTTCCAGCACTTAAAATCATCAACATTCCTTTAATGTAGGGTCAGTTATTGAAGAAAGTCAGATTCTTTGAAACTGTTCATTATGAAGATTGAACTAAAAAAAGAGAAAAGTAGTCTAACGTCTGCTTCAGGGTTAAAGAGCAGAAGGTGAGGACACTCGACGACCTTATGTTCCAACAAATAAAAGCCAATTAGGCCTATTTTCAAACCAGATGTTTATAATTAAATTTACATGCAGCAGTGAATAGCCAGATAGGAAAGTAAAGATCCATCAGGAGACCAAGACGAAGGGGTTGAGCGCCCATCATATGAAGTATAAAGTACAAAGGAACATAAAAAGCTCATTAGGTGATTTAATAAAGAGAAAAGACCCCGAAAGCTCTTCAAACACCTTCTTGTTTCAGAGTTGTGCACTTGGAAACATCTGCCCACCTCCTCATTGTCCTCATCATCCCATTCTGTGTCACTTTCTCTCCACTTTTCCTTTTCAGATCCTGTTTTTCACTCAGTGTCTGCTCTGGGAAGGGCTATTTGTTCTCACACGGGGCAATGTGTGTCTAGCACAGGCACAGGCGGCCCCGCATCTCTCCAGAGATGTTTGGGGGGGAAAAGAAGAGCGGACGCTAGAACAAGCTCTGCAGCTTTGGCACCAAGCCCTGGCTCATGAAACTACCTGCTAAAGGAAAACAACAACACACCTCGACAGAAAAGCCTCACTTATGCTCACTTTGATGCTGGAGCTTGTTAATTATTGCTCACAGCTATTTACATACACCTAATCAAAGCAAATGTAAAGTAGATCATTACTTGAAAGACAGTTGGAAGCTGTGTGGGCACAAACCTGAAGGACGACCAGAATTACCCGATTGTCACGGGCTGCTGAGATATTCATTAGGATGAGGGATAAAACAAAATGCCATTAATATTGTCCTGTTGGTTTAGAAAAGCCAAACAATCGTTGATTTCCAGCAAACCACAGGAGCCAGCGGATTGTGTGCTGATCAAATAAAGTACATGACGACAGATCATCAAAAGTAAATATCAAAGGCTCTGACTGCCAGAGGTCTAATTGCTGTTATTTCCCCTGAGAACTTCTGCTGCTCCATAGATTTCTACAGTAAACTCCAGCACAGTCAGGAAAAAATAAAGTGGCATAGAGAAATCCAGCAGGCACTTAGAAGGACGAATAAAGAAGGTTTTAGACGCTACTCTCCAGTCAAACATCTTGGTAGTTAATGGAACGGAAGGCAAGGGTATAATTATCAACAATGCGCTTGATTTTTATTCCGTTTCCCTTTCACTTTGGCTTTTCATCTTGTAAAGCCTGCTGGCTGGTTGCTATGGTTTGCCGGGACTCTTGAGTGGAACAGGACCATTGTTATCGTCATTAGTTACATAAGTACAACATGTAAAGTGACACTTTCTGCTAGATGGAACATTTGATTTTAGTCACAGCAGGTCTACAGCCACATCTTTAGTTCAACAGAATAATTTGTGTTTGTAATACAAATAAAATAAAAAAGATATATTAAAATAAAATGTAAAATAGATCTTTGAAAAATACATGGCAGCAAGTAATACAGATATTAGCTAGATAACTAATAGATATTTAGCAAGATCTTAGGTTGAAAAGATAAAGGCACCTAAATAAGGTGATGAAGTGCATCAGGTACGTCCCAGGGTCTCTTTTGGGTAGAAGCTCTACCGCATTTAAGTAGCAGGTAAACCAAATGCTTCAGCATCAAAAAACAAAGGTCCTACTGGCTTCTGGCCAAATGCTACCACTGGATCTTCACCAGAAACTTCAACCTTGATTGCTGGCCGGAACCAAGGTTGGCAAGGGCCACTCTTCAGCCTGGACATGGGTGTGTAAAGATGGGATCATCTCACCAATAAAAGGTGTTATCACTGGCTGGAATCATTGAGCTTCCTCTGGATCTGATGATGTAGTGGATCTTTCCATGGTTGACGAGTCATACCTTCATCCTCCACATTCACACAACAAGATGGTCTAAGTTCACACAGGATAAAATCTTCTGAAAAATGTATGTGGCCTTGCACACATGAGAAGGTTTTATTCCAGAATCCCACGTACCAGTGTTTGCCTGAACAGGAGCTCCAGAGAGTTGCCCATCATGAGTGTCATGAGTAGTTATTGCGGTCTGGCTAGCTTGGTAAAGATCCATGAACTATGCCAACAGAGGTTGCTGTCCAAGTGCTTGTGTGGATCAGATGTGTAACTAATTCAGTTGTAGATCTCTCAGCCCCTCTAAATACAAAAATTACATTAACATCCACAATATCTGCAGAGCTCAGTTTTCCAATTCTTATATCACATGACGGCACCCATTTTCAATCTCAAATTGTTAAAAGAACTCTAAATTTTTCCAAAATATCATTCCATAAAATGAAGTGATCCTGCAGGGACTGATATACTTCAACATGTATATATCATTTGTACGTGGAAGTGCAAACCAGGGAACATTAATGTTGAATTTTCTATTTTTCCAACCTAAAATCTGCGTCCCACTTAAGCTCAAACTGGTCCATATTTGGCCCCAGAACTAAATGAGTTTGACACCCTTGTATTACAGGATGAAAAGCCAAACCTAATTGTCAAAGGGTCACAGACAAAGATACCTTTATCAGCAGTCATGTCCCCGACTAACCCACCACAACTCTTCATTTGGACACATTCTGGGTCACGATCCCGTTCTTACCCGGCCTTGGTCCCTGCTTGGTGTGTTTCAGAGGACGTGTCTTGCCTTGTGTTGTCTTGATTAAGATTCCATTAAGCAGCAGAGCTGGACAAATAAGCTCTGGGTTGAGTTCCACAAAGAACCTGATGCTCTAGGAGTTTTATTCCTAGGAGGGTGTAGTAAATATCCCTAGGACCCCAGAGGTTCTTGAAAGGTGAGCGTTTTTAGAGGTACATGTCCTTATTACCAGCTCCGTCCACCCATACTGCATGCTTCACTTAATTAAAGCCAACCTTTGAGCTCTGATGGCGAACATGTATAGCTAAAATTTTTCAATCCAAGTTTTAATTGACAGCTTTATGTACAGTATGTGCTAAGTTAAATAAGGCAGAAACAATTCATATACAGCAGAAAACCTGACATAACCTTAGCAGCACAGAGGGAGAAGAGGAAAAAGAAAAGATGGGTTTTGTTCAGTGAACTAACTCAGAAAAAAGATCCGTTCCACTCTCTAGGAGTATGAAGGCTCCTTTCCAGTGTCAGCCTTTAATTAACTATTGACTGTGCCACCAAAAGAAACCAAGAAGCGACAGACAGAAAACCCAGTGGCCTGAGAATGCAATACATCCCTTGAAGGTCTTTTTTTTTTTCTCACTCTGCTCATCAATTTTTCCCAGTTTAGGCAGCTTTTCAAATCCATGCTTAGATGAACCTGCTGTAGCTAGCAGAAACCACCAACTAGTGCAGTCCCGTCCACAACTACAAACCCGCACAGTGGCAGCGTTAGTTCAGCATCTGCTGCACTTCATCTATGAAAATGTCTTCAGATGTTGTCCATTGGGAATCTGATAAAATACTACGAGAATTCAGATCACTCAGTCCATATCTGTGTGATTGGAATCATCGAAAATATTTAAAGGAAACGTGGGGAAAAGAAGGATTCTCATACACGATGAAGAAATGCAAGCAAGACCTAGACACGCACACACACAATGAAGCATACACCCACTCACAGAGCACAAAAACAGGAACAAACATCCTTATCTCACTGTAAACTGTTGTTAGCAACAAATATCCAACATATATCAGATCAATAGGGGCTGAAGCAAGTACGTCCTGTACCAGATGCCTGTCTGGAAAATAATTGAGTTCAAGGTCTGTCCACTTTTCCATGCAACCTTAAACCAGACAATCAATATTTTTATTTTCTATTTCATCTAATGAAAAAATCTGAATAAAAATAAATCAGTGAACTATAAATAAACATGTCTAATTTACCTTTACGGAAGAAAAAAGATGTGAATATAAGTGAGAAAAGAGAAATGAAGAAAGTCAACAGAAGCTTTGTCGTAGAGCTGGGATTCGAGTGTCTAAAAAAAGGCTATTTAAGCTACATTTTAGTGGAGTTTTGACGGTTTATGAGTGAAATTAATAGCTTTATCTGGCAACACAGTGGAGATACATTACTGAGAAGAAAAAGAGACAGAAGCTGCTTATTAAATAGTTTATTTACTGCTCAGTTTGTCAGTTAAAAGGGTTTTAAATACTGCACGAGTAGCATAAACTACATACCAAATGTAGCGTCTAGTGTTGTACTCAAGACAACAGCATCCCAGACCAAGACTTGCTCAAGACCAGAATGCAAGACAATAAAAAACAATGACAAGGTTGAACTGTTAGAGACTTTTTGAATACAGACAAAAACTCAAACCATGACATTTTTTTTAACTAAATTCTTACAAAAAAAAATCTAAGTTCTTGTATGTATTCAAAGGTTACTGATAAATCTGAAAATATGATGTTTATTTATCAGGTAAATAAGGCCTAAAGTAATTGTACAGATTTTATGACTAGAAATAAGACGTTTTTAAAGGTTTCTGACAACAGATTTCCAACGAGGCAGAAGAATCAGCCAACGTTAAATGTTTTTAATCAAATTAAAAAAATAAATAATCAGGAATAGTTCAGTGCTTCTCCTTATAATCAAATGAATAAAGTTGAAGAATAGAAATCAGTTGTGTCTGGCCAGAGACAAGACCAAGGTCACCAAAATATGGTCAGTGATCTCTAAAATTAGAACTAGAAATTTATTGCCATGCATGTTTTTATTGTATTCATTCATAATTTATTTATTGTTTTATTTTTTCAATGTAAAATGTATTATTATTTCAGATGACTTGTGCCCATGTAACTTAAGGGGTTATCTTAAACTAACAGCTGTTGGTTTAACACTAAATTTATGCAGAAAAGAACCATTTCTTATTTGTTATAATTACGAAAACAAAGAGATTATATTTTGGCGGATCAGTATTTCCAGCAAAACAGATTATATTATTACTTAAAACTATTGTGCCTTAGACACTGACTGTAACTTTGCTAACTTTTTTTGACTTGGATTGTGTCACAGATTTGCTTAAAAAACTGATTTTCCTAATTTCCTTTATTGTTCACTGCTTTTCTAATAAAGGGTGTGTAGCAGTAAATGGACTTTATAGAGTTTTAAACACAACAAACGACTGCAGATATACATCAGTTTTAAGATAATTCTCATACGATGCATCGAAAAGCAACATTTCTATTTAAACTTGCACATGGTTCCTTTACGAATAAATCATTACTGCTACATGGGCGCTGAATTATTTTCACCATAATGTTTTCATTTCAATATTTTCCCTTTCTGTAATCAATTCTATTTAAAAGAAGAGGGACGCAAACAGACAACATGTGGGATTACGAGTGGGTCGCGCTCCCTCATTAGATGTAGCCACCTGATTCAAATTATCTATAATTAAAGGGAAGCTCCTGTATTATTTTACACGTCCATCACGCCTGTCCATCATTTTCACAATTTAACGTGTGCTCAGTTGTTGCATGTGCACTGATCACCTGCATGTATGCATTTACAAATACTTTATTTTATTTATTTATTAATTTGTGACGAGGGACAATGCACATTAATGGACATGAACATTTAAATGTGCCAGTTTATAGTTAAAGTGCTAATGTTATTACACATAGACCTATTGCACATGGTTAGCATGAATAGATGTATTTATAGTTAAAGTGCTAATGTTATTACACATAGACCTATTGCACATGGTTAGCATGAATAGATGTATTTATAGTTAAAGTGCTAATGTTATTACACATAGACCTATTGCACATGATTAGCATGAATAGATGTATTTATAGTTAAAGTGCTAATGTTATTACACATAGACCTATTGCACATGATTAGCATGAATAGATGTATTTATAGTTAAAGTGCTAATGTTATTACACATAGACCTATTGCACATGGTTAGCATGAATAGATGTATTTATAGTTAAAGTGCTAATGTTATTACACATAGACCTATTGCACATGGTTAGCATGAATAGATGTATTTATAGTTAAAGTGCTAATGTTATTACACATAGACCTATTGCACATGGTTAGCATGAATAGATGTATTTATAGTTAAAGTGCTAATGTTATTACACATAGACCTATTGCACATGGTTAGTATTAATAGATGTATTTATAGTTAAAGTGCTAATGTTATTACACATAGACCTATTTCACATGGTTAGTATTAATAGATGTATTTATAGTTAAAGTGCTAATGTTATTACACATAGACCTATTGCACATGGTTAGTATTAATAGATGTGTACAGATGTATATTATTAATGCTCAAACCTTTTTACAATTTTCTTTTGGCCATTTTGCAACTTCATTTGTCCCATTTTACCCCCTTTTCCTTTTTTTCTTCAGATTTTAGCTTCCTTTGCCAATAATAAATTTGTAATTTTTGTAAATTCTTTTTGACACATCCAATTTTGGACAATTCTTGAACCATTTTTTTGACACTTTATCAAAATAATCTACCTTTTGCCCAATAAATGCCACTTGTTTCCTTTTTCCCCAACATTTTGCCTCTTTTTCGTCCACATTTGTGTCACTATTGTTTGCCACATTTTGCTCATTCTTGCTACACTTATAATAAACCACCTGGTTCCTCTTTTTTTGTCAAATTTTTTTTTGCCAGTCGACTGCTTTGGCCATTTAGTCACTTTTCACTCATTTCTTACCACGTTTTGGACCATTTTTTGTCACCTGCTACTCTTTACTCGTTGCTGTGAACTCTTTGTTTACCTTCTTGGAATAGCAGCTTCGTGAAATGGCTGGCTGTGATTGGCTTGATCACCATTCAATCAATCTAACAGAACCAATATGAATTCAACAATGAATCCCTCTGTATAAAGTGAGGGGGATTCATTTTTGTTTTTTTAATGAAAGTGCGGGTGTCGCAGCCCCCGCTTCTCCCACGGGTGCCGGGATGTACAGTACTATCACATGTTCAAGTACCTGTACCTGGAGGTGCATAAACTGCAGGTTAGGCTGAAGGATAATTTATTGGCACTCAGAAAAGATGGATCCTCGCTCCTCAGTTTCTACTTGATGATGTAATGAGTCTCCATGGTCACCAAATATGCCTATAAATTTTCATAACGGGTGGGTGGACCACAGTTGGCATGGAAAGTGAACAAATGGCTGTGGCTCGGGCATCATGAATATCAATGAACGAGAGGGATTATGAGTGTCCTGATGAAGCAGGCGCTGGGCGAGTCATCCAACACTTCCAGGTCGTAAAAGTGGACCTCAGCACTTCCCAGGGTTCATAACGACTGTCCGCCTTTAAGGACTGCTGATGTATTAAATGCATTTACAAAACAGATTTTTGATTGTGAGATGCAATCAACACCCTACTAACACTTTCTGTATTAATTATTTGCTGTGTAAATTTTTTTTAATTTATTTACAGATAAGCCATTTTGCAGAGCGGCACATGGTGAGACGGCAAAATCATTTGATTGCAGCCTCATTGTGGTCTATTGCACTTTGAAGATAAACAAATCATTACAATAATAATTGGAATCATTTTTACAAACACAACGATTACTAAGAACGCAGACGCAAAACAGCCACTGAAAAGCTTGACAACATGTTTACAACATTAAGATGTGTTTTTACTCAAAAAATAATAAAAATTAATAAATTAGTAATTATTCCTAATATGCATGATTAGATCAGTTGTGGCATTATTTTGATATCAGTGATAAAACCATAGTTAAGCTCGACTAGTATCACATTAGGACTACATGAACTACATTTTTACTAGTTTTACGAGTGCACGAGTACACTTTACTAGTAAAGCAAAAAGTGTCACTAGTACCATTAGTGAGATATCTAGTGTACGCCTTACTCGCAAAATCACCTTCTTGTAGACAATTTTGTTTTACTAGCAATTAGGGAATGATCAACTTCATAATTTTAAAGGTCGACTTGTGCATACTAGTCGAGTCGACGTCGACTAGTCGATGACGTCACCAAGAGCCGAAGCCGAGCCGAGTGCCGGTGTTGTGCCAAAATTTGTGACCCAAAAAAATCTGTGACCGCAGGTGGCGACAGCTCCAACCCCTGCGGCTTCTGGGCGGACATTTACCCCCCCTTAAACACGTTTGTAATTCTTCTCCAGTTTGCATTTACTTCACCCACCATAGTGTCATGTTTAAGGGGGAGTAAATAGCTTCTGAATAGCTGTGAAGGGGTTTAGCACACGGGACATGCTATTGAAGCTAAGTAAACCCAGGAACACTGCTGCTTTGGCATTTAGACTTTGTTTGGGCTGTTTTTTACGGTAGATTCGTCTTCCTTCACCGAAGCCGGTAACGTTAGTATATTAGCCGTAGTATGTGCCTACCAGCTGCAGTTTGAGCACAAACCAGGAAGGGGCGATAAACACTTGATGTTGTGCTGCCTGGCCATGAAGGGGTACGAGGACCCTCGTTTGCTGTGTTGCGCTGCCATCTTGGGCAAAAGTCAGGTACTGTGACGAGTCGCGAGACAACACTAAAGTCGACGAGTCGGCTGAACCCCTACTAGCAGTACCACTTGACATAAAATATGTTACTAGTAATAATGCAAAGGTTTCCTGGTAATACTAGTAACACAAAATAGTCTACTATAACTGAAACAGTTCTGATGCTATCTTTTTTAATTGCAAACTGTGCATTTTTGGAAAGTCTGTAAATAAAAACATTGCTTCTTTATTTTTTTAAATATAAAGGGACAGAAAAACTAAAAGTTTGTGGATCTGTTGGTGATGTCTGAGAAAGGAAAAGTAAAAGAAAAATAATGAGCATCTATAAAGGCAGGGATCAGACAACAGGCAGAGAGGAAGGATTTGTGAGCATGACCTGCACACTGGCCTTAGAATAGACGAGGTAAAGGAAAAGTCCACGATTTACAGGATTGTTTTTAGTTGAAAAGAAAAGAAAACAGGAGAGTGGTTTTCACCTGTGGATGAGCTGAGCTACAAATATGTAGCCTGACTCATCGATATCTACTTATCCATGTGACAGGATTCTGATTAGAAGGTTTCAATTCTATTGATCTGTGAACATAAGCTATTATTGGAACCTCGACAGCACACGGTCACAGATATATCTCATGTTTTTAAATGCACGACTCAGCGGACACAGAAACATGAAGATGGACATAAAATATTAATATCTATAAATAACAGACAGGACGGACTAATGAGCTTTTCTCCCACACACACACAGAGAGAGAGAGAGAGGTGGTGGTGGTGTTTTGTGTGAATTTAAAGCCAGAAGCCGAGCAGAAGGTGAGCAGAATCAGGCAATGGCACAAGATTTATTTCCTCCTCTGAAATTTTCATTTAAGGAGTGAATATTAAGCACAGAAAATAAAAGTTCCTCATGATTTCTCTCCTCCCTGTTTGAGCATCGCCGTGGTCGGCTTTATTTAGTCTTTTTGTCCCTCCTTGGAACCTTTTTAAACGCCTCATAACGAACACTTCTGACGGTTTTGTCGTTTCACAGAAATTCATTACCCTGACAACACAAGTGTGACCCACTACAATGAAACTGTTCATAATCCTTAAGAAATGTAGCCAAGTTAGCGACAATAAGAAGGAAAAAAACAAGTCAAGAAGGAGCAATGAAGATTGTGTCGGGAATAGTTTGGCAGTGTAAGGTTATGCAGTTACAATCACGTGACCACATGTGTTTTACACACGCCAAATGATTCACAAACAACCTCAGTGTGGTTTGTAAATAAAAACATTCACAAACTCATGCCTTTCGTTTTGCAAATAAAAAAAAACTGTCCAATCAAACAAATTTAGCATGTTTATACAAGACACGTGTCTTAAATTACAAAGAGTTATTCAAGTACAAAACGGAACATTTTTGAGAATGCATAAATGTGAAATCAAAGTTTTGATTAGTGTCTATATTAATTAGAGTAAAGCTCTATTTGAAGTATTCTATTATGGTTCACGAGTAGGGATGTAACAATTCACTCAACTCCTGATACTATTCGATTCACGATACTGGGTTCACGATACGAATCTCTCACGATTTATTTTACAAAATGGGACTGTAGACAAATATTCCTTAGAAAATACTGTACTATTTTCCTTTTATATTTAATTGTCAAAATAATCTCTTGATAAACTACTCAAAACAATGCAATTTAACTAAAAATAAATCTTGAATGAAATAAATAAAGGAATAGTACAAATGAAGAAGAAGCCTGTTAATTTAAATTCTGGTTCTATAGTAAACAATGCAAAACTACATAATAGTTCTCTTTTTAAAAGTGCAACTGAAAATGTATTTTGTGCCTTAACAATTGGATTTTTAAAAAAAAAAAGTTTCACTGCATTTCACTGTATTTACGTCAGATATTGGTTTGGACCAGCAGAGGGCGCTGGTAACCCAGTGGTCGGTTGGCATGCAGATATTCTTGCAGTGAAGAAGAGAAGCTATGCTAGCAGACAGAGCTTTTACAGATATTCACGTAATATTACAGATATTCTTTCAGTGCTAAAGGGGTAAAGAATCATTTATGAATATGTTTAAGAGTAGAAGGCGGCCAGAAAGAAAGTAGTAGCAGATTCCCCCCCAGCTGCCAACACTTCTGGATAGTGCCATCTGCTGTTTAAAAATCTATAAATCATACCTATGAATCAATTTTTAACTGCCTTATAATCGTTACATCCCTATACACTACACTTTACAAGTGAAGCAAAAAGTGTGACTAGTACTACTAATGGGGGCGGGAAAGCAAATTCAGGCTTGTTATTGTCTTTCCAAAATACAACCAATCAGGGAGCTGGATTTGGTGAATCTAATAGTGAATCTTTTAGCTTTACTAGTAGTACACTAAAAACAGTCTAGTAAGACTACTAGTTCGAGTTTTAGTGTTCTAGTAGTAAAGTAGTAAAATGTTCGAGTAGTAAAAAGTGTTACTAGTAGCACTAGTAAAGCAAAGGTGTCACTAGAACACATTATATGCTAAAAAAAAGGGGTGGAGAAGGAAATTAAGGCTCGCCATTGGCTTTCAAAAGTATTACAACCAATCAGCTCGATTTGTATAATTTATCTATAATCCCTCTTACTTTATTTGCATTAGATCTACTAGTACTACTAGTGAAATATTTTGAGTGTACTAGTAGTCCTAGTAGACCAAAAAATAATAATAATAAAAGTTTTTAGTACACTTTACTCGTAAGGCTTACATTTTTATTTTTACTAGTAATGTATTTTTAGTAAACTAGTGTTACAAGTAACACTCGGGTTAGGGTTGTTTGTTAGTAGATGATTTTGCTTTACTAGTAAAGTCTACGCTAATGCGACTAGTGACAGTTTTCACGTCACTAGTAAAGTCTACTTGCACACTATTAAACCTAAAATGAGTACATGAACTATGATTATCACTCATATCACATTTATGCCAAAACAGCTTTCCATAAAGCTATGCGTTTTTACTACTAACATATTTTAAGTCTAAATAACTAATACTTTTAACACAAAATGATCTACTAGTAGATTATGTTTGCTTTACTAGTAATAATATCTACTTGTGCACTAGTGCACCAAAAACCTTTATTTACCGTCAAACTTTAAGTTTAAAACAACATTTTTTCTCCACTACAGTTAAACTCATAATCTCACTAATAGTAATAGTGAAAGTTAAGTACAGGAAATTATTCTAATGTCATTGTAATAATGAATAAAATTAATTTAAGAACCTTCAGTGATGTCATTATAGGCTCCTCCTTTTGAAGCTCTACATGTTTGTACTTAGGAGACTTTCTTACATCTGATATCTGGAGTTTCTGAGAAATCTATGTTTATATATCATTCTATGGTCTACTGCTGGTGGTCATTCATATACATTCATGTACTGTATATAAGTCCCGCCTTCATCCATAGACCCCTATACAAATACAAGAAAGTGCCGCCTTCGCCCAGCCAATAGGCTTCGACTTCCTGGAGCGAACCACTGTCAATCAAAGTGAAAACATGTGCACCGTCACAACAGCAAACAGGTATCACTTTAAACTTTCTCCAGTTTTCTAACCAGGAGCAAACTAACACAAGGAATCAAAGCAAGTTTTAAAAATGAGGCTAATTCAAAGAAGTGGAACAGTGAAGATAACTTGTTTAAAATCTGTAGAAAACAAAGAAGAAACAAGCGAGGTAGCGCGGTCAGATCGCTGAGCGAGCACACTACAAATAAAACAAAGACAAACTAGCAGGAAAGCACGAGGGAGCAGCACTAATAGAGGACTGAGGCAGAGAAAACAAGACACCACCATACAAACTGCATTTAAAGGGCCAACAAAAGGCAGTGGGTGTTGCTTTTATACTCACCCGTTGACCTATTTTCTTGTCAGATCTAATGACACGTTTAATAAGCTGATATCGGTCTGTGTTGGAGTGCATTTGGCAACAGCCTTTTGTTTTGATTAGTGCTGCTGCGTTTTATGGGTAATTGTGCAGGTGCCAGGACTTGAATAATGGATTTCTTTCAATTGTGAAAAAGGAATGTGCAGCGACGGAAAGTAGAATTTATATATGAAAAGATAGTTTATTATTAAACTGAAGGGAGAAATAAAATACCAATTGAAATATACTTATTAGAAGATCTATGGCTGGCGAAACGCATTATTTTGTACCATATTAGTTTTATTAACTTTTAAAAATGGGACTAGTTTACACTTTTAAACCTGTGTTCCTCCATCTTTAAATCACGTGATTGATGATGTCACACGGCCCCACTGCCGTGTGACATCTCAACTCTCAACAACCAGGAAAAGTTAAAGATGTTGATGTAAATCTCTTTTATTTGCAGAAAGAGGATAAAAACAGCTGTGGACCCTAAAAATTATCCATGACCATAACAATGCGCTGACTCGCTCTGGTGGCTAAAGTTAGCAAGCAAATCACGGACTGTTGAAGGACTTCTATCATCGGGGTTTGTGCATCTTCAGCAGTCTGTGATTACTCGCTAACTTCAGCTACCAGAGTGTGTCAGCGCACTGTTTAAGAGAGAGTAAAGGCCCCTTAGGAGAGCTCTTCTTCTCTGATTCACTGTCTACTACCAAACCGCAGAGTTGGAACTGTTACCCTCTCTGTCCAACTGATTTTATTCTCTTTTGGTAAAGAAAAAGCAGGTCACATTGGCATATTTAACTTTTCTTGGTTATTTAGAGCAGCCTAAAGCAGCACAAGTTGTCATTTTGAGTGAAAAAGCTACTAAATGATCTAAAAATCAGGCTGAATGTTTCACTCCAATAAAAACAGGCATTGGGCCGTGTGACATCATCAATCAAGTGATTTCAAGATGAAGAAACACAGACTCTAAAACTGTAAACTAGTCCACATTTCAAAGATTTTAGGTCACATTTGTAATAACAGTGAAGGATCCCTTTAAAGCAACCAAAGATTGTATACCAGTACAATTGATATAAAAATAAATACCTGTGGTTTATGAAGGGGAAAGTAAAGAGTGCTTTATTCTTGATGGTGGTTGCACAGTAATAGCACAAACCAACAGTGTCTCGCTCTGTGCTTTATTGGGATTGTGGAGCCCCAGCAATTATTCTGACATACATGTGAGCAAACTGGCAGATAGCTAGACCTCAGACACCTACTAATGTGTCCGATGGAGTGCAGTGGGAGGCTTGAATGCAACCATTAGGAAGTTGTTGATGAATCCAATTTCCCTTGAATAAAGGGAAGCCACTGTCTGTCATTCTTCTCAGCACTTCACTTAACCCAAACCGCTTGTGTAAACACTCTGTGGGATAAATGGGGGATTATCTGGGAGCAGGGCGAGAACTGGCAAAGCAGTGGGGTGATGGGAATAAGTAAGAGAAAGTCATCGCTTCAACTTCCCGCCCCGATGAGGGCGGCTGTAATGAGTATCTGCATGTGTGCAGGCGATAGAGCGGCAGTGATGGGTAAAGAAAGCGAAAAAGAAAGGAGGGTGGCTGATTCGGCTGAAATGAGCTGTCGAGGATGCAGATGTGTTTTCCCAGATACGCAGAATAAAGCTAAGTCGTCTGAGTGGGAGGCTTTAACACGCACAACATCGACTCATGGAGTTGATCCAGATTATTCTCAGGGATGGGATTGGTTTACCTGATTGTTAGCACTCAAACTCAAAACAACAAAATTCTTATCTTACGTTGGAGGAAAAAAAGCTACATTTATTGCAAACAACCGGTAAATGGAAGTTCACTTTTTACTCACACCATTGTGTGACAGAGTTAGAATGAAATCTTTTAAAAGAGTATGTTTTTGGTACTTAGCCTTCAGAGCTATAATCATAACATGCTAACAGAAATTGAATATTTGGCTAAAATGTAGAAAAACATGTGACAAGAGTGAAAGAATGTTAACAATCTTAATCTCACCATTTTATTTACACTAAAGGGAAAAGTGAGAAAAAGTGAAATGTATAGAATATTTTTGTGTGTAGTATAGAATAACAATGAAATGATAATGATATATTTTTAAAAAGGAAATATAATTGTAATCAGTAATTTTTTATCAATTACTAGACATTCCAGGTGACCCCAAACGGGGTTGAAAAACACTGCATTAAGTGAAAAAACCAACTTGTTCTGTTGACATAACATGAATTAAAAACATATTTTCACATTAATGTCCATCTTAGTTCTGTTCATCGAAATATGTTGGTTGTCAACTTCTCAATGCAGCTGAAATTACATTGAAAATCTATTTTATTGTAATTAAACTGTTCGTTTAGTTTATTTTGTCATTGTTACTTCATTAGGCAAGTTTTGTTGCGTGTTTGAACTAGACAATCTCATTTACATTGAAAGGAATAATTGAAATCTAACTCAATGTAAATTAATAGGAGTTGGTCTTTGTAGCCTGGATTTAAGGTGGTAATGTCATTTAACTTCATTACAGTTAAAGTTACAGACACGTTCACCAAATTACACACACACACACACACGCACACACACAATTTTAAGCTAAAGAAACTGTATTGTTATTGAGCGATGTCAATATTTCAAACATTATGACAAACAATAATAATGTGGTGAACACGAGAGCTGTCATTTTGTGATAATTGTTGTTTCATTTTTTTTGGAGTCAATAAGTGTGTTTACGCTGTCGTTTTGTGTGTTTTTGGAGTAACATGTTGTATTTTTGTTGCCATGTTATGTATTTTTGCCACTCCGTTTTTTCTCACTGTTTTTTTGGAGTCATTATTTGCATTTTTGTTATTTTGTGTGTTTCTGCTGTGGTTTTGTGTATTTTCTGTCATTTTGTGCGTTTGATTGTTGTTGTCTCTTAATTTGTGCTTGTTTTCTTTATTTGTTGAGTGACTAAGTTTTTGGTGTAGTCACACATGGTTTTGTGTATTTTTGCTGTTTTGTGTATTTTTGCTGTTGTTTTGTGTATTTTTCTGTCATATTGTATATTTGTTTGTTTTTTTAGTTATTAAGTGTGTTTTTTTGTGCATTTATATTCGGGGCCACACAAAATCAAACCGAGGGCCGCATATGGCCCCTGGGCCGCTTATTTCCCACATCTGGATGCGAGACGTTTAATCAGTGCCAATCAAGATCCATGACGTCACATCCTCATTGGTTGAGGCGAAGCGTCATCATCCCTCATAAAAGAGCAAACAACACGCACACATTTCAATGATGTGCATTTTAAGCTAAAGAAACTGTTGTTCTCAGTATTTCAGACGTTATGATGAAGTCCATGTGGTGAACAGGAGAACATACAAACACCAGGAAACGCCTGCATCCGTCTATCCTTCACATCCACTTTTAGATCCGTGTGCCTTCAAGGCTGTGTTTGAGTGGTGACGACTTTGAAGCATGCGTCATTTTCCAGGAAGATAAATAAATAAATAAATAAATAAATAAATAAATAAAGGGAATGCATGGCAACCCGTGCGTGACAGCCCTGACACTATCCATCTATCAATCAAATCTCCAACATACAAGTGGCGTGCATGCACAGCTAAATGCAGGAATGTGCTGATTGAATGTGGTGCCATTTATTGGCCCAATCTCAGGAGGAGAAATAGTAAATATCAGGTTGACGGCTGAGAGACTGAACATGACACTTCAATGTCCCCGTAGTGGATTCAGGAGGAGATGGAGGCTCGTCTCCGGCTCAAAACCATTTACTTCTCTTCATTTGGTCACTATTGAATGTTTGTAGGGTGTCATGTCAAAGTCTGCTCTGTGTTTATGGAGTGAAGGCGAAGGCAGCGTCTATCAGATAAGGCTGCTGTGTTGGTTTGTGAAGAGCAGATTGTTTGATCGAAGTGAGTGACAGCCTATAAGTGATTACAGCCTCCTTTAATTATAGCACATGGAGCGTAAACATACTGTTGGTCTGTGTTTGTTTAACACCACATGTGGTCGTACATTGTTTTGCACGTTTTCGCTTGCAAAAAAAATTGAATATTGAATTTGTCATAATGAGATTTAAAGAAGAATAGTCCAAATTGTTTTTGTTTTTTTTTAAAAAAAGGTCAGTTTTTTACCTATTTTAAAATAATAAATATATAAATTGTTACAATGGGGTTTTCATCCTTCAAAGGGGGGCGCAGCAGAAAAATCTATATCAATTGTAATCAATTTGAAGCTTCATTATATACATTCACAGTTAAAAAAAAAATAAAGTACACTTTTAAATCAAAATCATTAGCTGTAAAGCTAAGCCATATAATAAACATACATGTTTTCAACATATTCTTTAAATAATTCATTGTTGTTGGACAACAGATATCTAATTCATTCAAAAGGCCTAAATTAGAACATAAAAGGACTTTTTAAATTAAAAGTTCAAATGATCAGACTGACCATGTGTGTTCCAGAGCTAATGCTAGCTTATTTTAGCAGGAATTTCAATGGAGTCTGGCACGACACAAATACACAAAATGCACAAAAAAATACAATGTGGATCGACTCACCGATGAGTGGGGAGAT
This sequence comes from Gouania willdenowi, assembly GCF_900634775.1. Taxonomy (NCBI): domain Eukaryota; kingdom Metazoa; phylum Chordata; class Actinopteri; order Blenniiformes; family Gobiesocidae; genus Gouania; species Gouania willdenowi. Next base: position 31,703,470 of record NC_041065.1, read on the forward strand.
GGTGGGGTTTTAGAAGAAGATATTTGTCTGGTTATTTTTGATGAACGGTTTGTTTAAACGATTATTTTTAATCAAAAAGTCAACCAGGTCAACACCACAGTGAGAGCAGCCATAGCAGCAGCAGCAGCTGAGCAATCAAGAGTGAGGGAGAGGGGCAAAGGAGCAGAGTGGGCCCATCACAATAAAACTATAACAGGAAGTGGGCTTCTAGTTCACATGGGTTACAATACACATACAATATATCATCCCACCTTTAATATATGTGTATATATAAATACGTATCTGCATAATTATGGGAAACATCCCACTACTCAGACACTATAAAGATAAGAGTGAACAAGAGGAGTGAGTGTGTGATACAAGGGTGACAGAGATAAATATTGGAAGCAAACATTTCTAAGATTTTCATATCAAGAGCTCTACTGAAACGCCCTTCAGACGCCCCAAACAATGACCGCTGAAATATCAACACCAGAATTCTTTTCTAAGATGTCTCGAAAAAAAATGTGTCTAAGAACGATATTTTTAGCTTGAAATAAGGACTGAAGTGACTTGATTTTTGTCAAATCTAAAAGTCCCTACATTGATTAAGTACATGGTCAATTTTCATATCATATAATCTAATCACAACTAATTTAAATAAACATTTTTATTGAAAATTGAAAACATGAGCAATCTTTGGAAATGATGGAGAGAAAAAAGTCTCTTTTACAGGAATGATTTACAGCGTTTTCCATATAAATTAAGAATAAAATCTCGTAGAATAAGCCATGGATGTGTTAATTGTAGGTAAATATACTGTCTTGACCACACCCACAACCAACAGGAGGGTGAAGAAGAAGAAGAAGAAGAAGAAGGTGATGAATAATAAAAGATGAGCGTTAGCATAGGCCTCTCTGCTCTTTGTATCCCCAGAGTAAATCAGAGCCTAAAGCACGCAATATCCTCAGCAGTCCCTCTGCTCCCTCTTATCTTTAAGCCATATATTGCATTATTCATGCAGCTATTTCCTCAAACTTAGCCTAGCTCTCCCCTATAACACATATAAAGATCCGGTTTTATTGGTCAGGGTTTCCTATGAGTGGATTGTGAGAGAGGAAGGAAGGAAAACATTCAGATGTGAGGCACAGTTTCTTCTTTTTTCTCGTTGATACCGAACAGGCTTTTCTGTGAAAGTGTTGAGGAAAAGTTTACCAGCTGCCTCGTATGGAAAAAACCATTTGAGCATAAATGTGATATCAACCACAGGTAAAAAGTAACTCAACCCCTGGTTTTAGCTGACTTACGTCTCGGCCCAAATGTAAAAAGAAAAGCCTTGATTATGGGCGGGGCTAATGGAGCAGTTAAGACACGCCCAGTTTATTCTATAAAATCTCTAAAGAACAATCTATGCTATGCTAACTTACTACTCAATACTCATAGCTCTCTATTCACTCTTCTCTCAATCAAACCTATTCACCACAGATTGCAGAGTCCACAGGTGCTAGTTTTTATAGTAGGGGCGGAGCCAATCGTAATGTAACGAGCCGTCCCAAACCACCATTTTCAGCCAATAGCAAAATTCTATTGTAATAGCCTGGTTTCAACCCATAGAGGGCAGTCACTTACATATTTACACCAAAATACTAGTGAGATTTTGAGTTTACTTACGTTATTTTACAAGTTTTTAGCTACTAGTAGATTAAGGAACTTTCAGTTTTTACTCGTAACAGGCTCTGGAAAGCCTGAATGTGCTTTAACTAGGGCTCATTATATAGTAGTACTAGTGACGCTTTCTGCTTCACTAGTAAAGTACAGATACATTCACGTACAGTAAACCAAATGTACTAGTAGAGCTTACTGCAACTATTACTGCTGTCATTAATATCACATACATGTTATAACGTCATTCTATAGCATCACTCACTACATCCAGTTGATTTGTTGATAAACCAGGATGAGGACAAGTGCTGCATTCACTCACCACTTCTGGGAACAATCATTAGTATGATTAAGCCGCACATGTAAACACATAAGGAGACGATCGTTACATCACATCCCACTGATTCTGTGGGATGTTTTCGTCTTAAAGTGACAGCTGGATGATGGTTGTGATGGGCTGAGGGCGTGGCCACATGGATGGAATACGGTTTGGATCGTTTGTAGTTATGAAATGTATTATGCATGGACGGATGGCCTTCATTTTGTGAGTGCTACCGTATTAGAGGTCCATGTAAATGAGGAGTATTTTTAGGCCCAGCAGGTGCCCGTTGTAAATGCAAAGCTGAGCGAACCCTCCCTGCTGTATTTCAGGGAATAATGACAAAAGCAATGGAAGAACTCGCTGTGAGGCACAGTTTAATGGCTTTTTCAATATAAATTGCTGAACTTCAGTTTCAGTTTATTCGATTGCTTGAAGTTAAAAAAAAAAAAAGAAAAAATGTCAAGCATTAGTTTCCTGAATTTGTTGTGGCTCATTTTCAAATACAACCGAGTCTCTTTTTTTTTTTTTTTGGCAGATTTGCTGCAGAATCAACACGTGGGAGCTTTTCAGACCTTGACTGTGTTTTCTCTGCACTAGAGGAACAGATCGGAGCAGATTACTCATAATCTGCTGCAGCATATGATTGTTCTTTTGGTTTAAACTAAGATTAAAACAACAGATTGAAGATGTTTGTTCTGCAAAAGTAACACAAAGAAAATACACAACTGACAAGACATTTTACCACAAATACTATCCATACTGTCAGTCAAAAACTGTGCATTAATACAGGGGTTCTCAACCTTTGGGTTGCAAGACTTTGCGAGGGCGTTGCCAGAAACCTTTAATAAACAGAATTTGTTTTTAACAATTTGAGCCCATTTTTGCTCATATTTGAACCTATTTTTATCCCTTTTTCTTGCCATATTTATCCTAACGATGTATTTTTGCTACATTTCTGCAAATGTCAATGTCTCTGCTGTACATTTTTTCCATTTCCAGGACATTTCCAGCACTTATAAACCCTTTCCACCACTTTTCCTACCTAGTATTGCATATGTTGACCAATTATTGTCACTTTTAACCTGTTTTCATCATATGTTATGTTTATTTTTTCCAATTTAACAACATTCACAATTTGTAATGATCGTTATTTGCCAGTTTAACCTAATTTTCCACATTTTTTAAATTCCATTACCCACAATTTGCAACTTTTAACCAATTTCAGTTTTTGGTCACTTTTAATCCATTTTATTTCTGATTAAAACAAGGAAATACATCTTTAAGATGACTATATACTATAGTGCAAATAATAATAAACTTCCTGCCTCTTTTCCATTAAATTTAAATGCATTTTCTACGCATTTTTTCCATTTTCAACACTTATAAACCATTTCCACCACTTTTCCCACATAATGTCACATATGTTGACCCATTATTGTTACTTTTACCTCTTTTCACCATATTTCATGATTATTTTGCCAATTTACCCACATTCACAATTTGTTATGCGTATTACTTGCCAGTTTAAAGAAACTTCCCAACATTTTTAAATTCCATTACCCATAATTTGCTACTTTTAACCAATTTCTGTGTTTTTTGGTCACTTTTAACCCCTTTTATTTCTGATTAAAACAGGGATTTACATCTTTAAGATGACTTTATTCTATGGTGCAAATAATAATAAAGTTTCTGGATAACAGTGAATATTATTCTGATAAATAAATAAATGTGGTTATCACAGATTCACATGTTGCTGACTCTGGAACCTTTATTTTGGAGGGTCGCGGACTGAAAAGCAAGTGATATTTTTTTAAACTGTAACATGCACAAGGAGTGATTAATATCATTTGACAACTGTGATGTCTTATTAGAATTACAGGAAGTAAACGTGTCGAAGCAGGCGTCATATTAAAATCAGTGTGTGAGGGTTTCATAGCTGACAGATTATGCAAATGTGTACCTTAACTAATGACAGCAAAATTACATGCTGAAACTGCATTATCATACAGATGAAATAACACAGATGTATTCACGCAACACGTTCATCATATGGAGCTAATGCCTGTAACTGTATGCATGCCAGTGTGTGTGTGTGTGTGTGTGTGTGTGGTTAACTAGGCACACATGTGTCTAGCTCCTGTCTGTTTTAATGCTGTATCTGCTTGATTAAGTGATATAAATAAACAGAAAGGAAATAAACTTCCCCAAGGGAGACGTTGCAGAGTACCGAGCTTTATTCATCCACACCCTCACACCTCCTCATCCTTTTTATTCCTCCCTACTTGTTATTATGAAGGATTTTTTTTCAAAGGGACATCCAAGCTGTTGTAAAGGAAAAGAGGAGACGATTGGAAAAGCAGAAGAAAGCACGTCGACATCACTAGGGATTCTCTCGTATCTGGATCATACAGAAGGAGCAAAAAAAAAAACAACAGGAAATGCTCTGAACTTTCAGCAACATTCAAAAAATGAAAAACCACAAAAGGAATCAAGATCAACGGTCACCAACACGGGGCCACATTGACCATGTGAGGGGCCCTCAGGAGCTCTAATCGTCACCAATGACCTCCATCTAAAATCTGATTTACTTTACAGGATTCAAACTCACAAAGATAAATACATAATATGAAAGATGTAGCTAGAAGTCATTAAAGTGAAATACTGCTGCACGTCATAAAATTTTCATATTAAACTAACCATCTTTAAAACTCACTCACTGCCATTGACGTAAATAAACGTCATTTCAAAACCAAACGCTCGCTGCCAATGACGTATATATACGGGGTTGCTAGGAGACACTGTGGCGGAGTTCTGCCATAAATATCAGCCTTGTACTATGATGTAGTGACTAACTGGTGCCATGTAGGTGGCAGCAGTGGACCTTTGGATGAGAGATTAGCCACGATGAGCAGAGGTCAGAGGGAAAGGAAAAGAGTTGATCAGGGAGAAAATGATGCAACAAGAAACCTAAGAGTGTCGCTATTGTGAGAGAAGACGATCAACGCGGGCCAAATGGTAACACTTAGCATGTCGGGAGGAGGAGGAAGTGGCCTGTGTGGGAACTGAAGGGGGTGGACTTTGAGAAAGGCCAAAACATGGTAAGGGAACTATACAACTCTGACCCAGATAGTAATAATATAAATGTTGCCATCAAAAGCCTGGTCTTAGTGTTGTTTTTGTTGTTTTATAGAAGGAAACCAATGTTGAGGTGTCACTAAAGCTACAAAAAAACATTGATTCAAAGTCACTGACAGGTTTTTTTCAGAAAAAATCTTTTTTCTCAGCTTTTTGTCAGAAACTGGCGTTTTGTGTGAAACTTACCTCTAATCTTTCAGAATTCAGATTTTAGATTATCATAGTAAAATGGCTGGCAGTGAGGGGGTAGCTGTTCTGAAAACGGCTGGCAGCCAATGAGTTAAATGTTTATTTTCACTGAAACATTGTGACAAATGTTGCAGATTTGGTGTATGGGTTGTGATGTCATATATTTGCCTTATAATTCCATCTTTGCACTTTTTTATCCTATTTATTTATTTATATCTTGTGTGTGAATGAAATGTGATGGGGAGGGAGACAGTGGACCAATGTATGTTATGCAATGACAATAAAGAGTTATCTTCTTCCATATAATATACTATAAATAAGATATTTTATTAAAAATGCTGTTAAAAAAAGTGTTAAATTTGACACGTTATATGATAAGTTAAAATGTTTTGTTAGTAGCTAGTAAAATAGGAAGATGAAAATAAAACAAATGCATAAATTAGGAGAAGCAATCATTGTATGTTACTGCTAGTCTTTATTATTGTCTTACCCTCTAATAAAGTTAAACCGTAAATACAGTATATGAGCTCAAACATGATCAAAAACTAATTCTACAAAGAAAAAATCAAAATGGTCACCAGAAATTCTTGATATCAAAAGGCAGTGACTATCCGTACAGTTGCTGTATCAATATACAAATATTCTATCCATACGCAGCTCCCCTCATTGGCCAGTTTAGGTCACGTGACTAAGAACAAACCTAACCGTAAACATAACCCTAACCTAAAAAATTGTTGCAATATAGGGTTATAACCTAACCCTAAGACGCTTCGTATGTGTACTTTGGTAAACGTACCAATAGCACCGGGGGTTGTCCGTACGGCAACAGTACAAACAGACACTTTCATATCAAAATGAGGTCACGACCCAAAAAAGGTTTGGCACCACTGCACTAAATACTGCTTCATTCCACTTATTTAAAATGTGAGTTATCACTCGTTCATTCCATCACTATGATCTATAATTGTTCTAAAATTGTTTTCAAAGCAGAATTTTGCAGTCGGACAAAAGGGGGGTCTTGGATTCAGAAAAAAGAGAAAGCCAAAAAAGTTTGAGAACCACTGACACAGAAGACAGTCAGTCCAGCAAAATATGCCAAATGGAAATACTTTGACTAAAATGTTACAAGTTGGACCAGAATCAACCAAATATGGTTGTTTTCAGCAGAAAAAGGGTGGTTTTGGGGTTTAGTTACTGTATTTCGTTCTAATCCCGTGTGACTGTTTTGTCTGCTGTTGCTTTCAAAGACATTTTACAGAATACGAGTGCTCACTAAGTGAGGGAAATTGGAGCAGATTGGGGAAACATGATAGCAAAAACTACCCGACTTCAGCACATCACCTCCAAATAATTTATGATTTGACTTTAACATGCATTATTCAGCAGTGCCATTTACATATTTCAGCATCTGAATGTTTACTTCTACTCGTGAAATTGCCATTTTGATCATGAATTAGAAAATGAAAACAGGTTACAGTGCATTGTGCGGAGAGGGTGTTTTCACACCTGTTTTGCAGAAAGAGAAACAGTCCCAAAGTCCACATCCAGGACCTTAACCCACATTCTGTGCCAGTAAAAGTGTGTAATTTGCATGGTAACATGTTCACGTTGTGCACCCCTAACCTCAACCCCCACACCTCTGTTCTGTCTCCCTCCATCACCTCCACACCTTTCAACTCGCTAACACACATCAGTAACAATCTCATTTGCTGCCCCATTAATTGCTGGAATCCCAGACACTAGTGATGGAAGGTGTGTGTGTGTGTGTGTGCGTGCGTGCGTGCGTGCGTGTGTGCGTGCGTGCATGCGTGTGTGTGTGTGCGTGCGTGCATGCGTGTGTGTACAAGCTGATGGGACGGTTTGGACCAAAAAGGTTGTAAAATGCTGGACTAAGATAGGACAGACTTAAATTAAGTGAAGATAATCATATGTTTAATGATACATAACGTCTATACACGTCGTCAGTGCTGGTCCTAAGCAATACCCCGTCCAAAGCAAGATTGTAGGCTATGTTGCTTAGCGTCAAGGTAAATTCCACGAACAATGAAGCCTAAATACTGTATCTCTGTATTTGACCATTTATTTTAGTTTTTTTAATAAAACAAGTACCCAATCAAAATAGTTACTGAAAGAAAAATAGAATATAATAGATAAATAAATACATTTGCAATAAATAAACTCATAAAATGCTTGATTTATTGGTTGTACGGCATAAGGTAGTTGTCTACCCTTGATTTATTTTGGTATTTATTTTGGGAAAAATACATGATGAAAATATATATAAATAAATAAACAGTGAACATCAATTAAATATGTAGTAAAAGTAAAAGTTTTATATAATAAATAATGATCATAGAATATTACAGAAGTTCAATATTAACATGAAAAAATAGTATTTATTTCTAAAACAGAAACCTCTAGTGGTGCAGGTTGAGGAAGTGGTTATTGTTACATAATATTATTTTGTAAGTTTGGCCAATATAGTGTAGTTAAATGAATATGGCCTTATTTATCATAATAAAAAATAGTGCCATAAGAACAAGATCAGATATAAGAAGACCAGACTCATTTTGATTTGGAGATGTTCAAACACAAGTAAAATATAGATATTTTAAGACATTAAAACACACTCTGAAGCTCTGACTAAATACGTTTGCTTCCTAACATTGTGAGGTGCATCAATGCAGGACGTGTCATTCATCAAAGGTGTCAAAAGTTTGCACAGTCAGTTAATATCTGTATAACCCCTGCTGTATAAACAGATGTCTATTCAATCACCTATTAAACCTGCTGCATGCAGCACCTGCACAACAGAGCACATCATTCCTTCATCTCATTTCCAGAACAGTAAAAAAAAGGAAAACACGTTTTAGAACTCAACAAAGCCAGGATTTACAGGAAAAATAATAGCAAACCCGATGGGAGACACATTGAATGATACTTTAAATATTTCAGATTTCATACAGCTCGGTAAGTAATAATATAATCTGCTTTGATGAAAATATTCATCCCCAAAACATAATCGCTAGGTTTCACATTCAAACCAGTCATTTTCGGCATAAATTTCCTCCGAAACCAGCAGCAAAAACACACACAAAATAACAGAAAAATACAAAGGAAACTACCTGAAAAACATACAAAATAACATTTAAAAAATACACAAAACGACTCAAAAAAATTCATATACAATTCCATAAAAACACAAAATAAGATAAATTAAACAGAAAAACATCAGAAATTCAAAAAATATATAAAACAAAAACAAAAAATGCGCAAAATGACAAAAAAAAAACATATAAAATGACAATAGAAATGCACAAAACAACTACCAAAATAACAAATCTAACACAATGAAGGCATAGAATCTGACAAAAATACACAAAATGACAACTAAAATGCACAAAAACACCAAAAGCCTCTAAAAAATACACCAAGTGACAGAAATACATACAATACAACACCACAATCACACAAAACTAACAAAAGAATATACAAAATGGTAGCAAAAATGCCCAAAATATGACACAAAAAACCCTTTAAACTGACCAACAGAGCGCTAAATATAGTATAAATAATCTGGGTTGCCAGATAGAGTTTATAGTTCCACCCAGAAACTGCTGAAAGTCCTCCTTTGAACACACTAAACCCAACCTGGCAACACCTCTTCTGCAGAAGTTCACTGTCCTGTCTATGCTTGTCTATTTTAATACTTCTCTCACTTACAGTCACGTCTTATTTCCCTCATAGAGATAATGAATTATCATTTTTTTAAACATGGATTGTCTCTAAAGGAGGACAGATGAGCGTCCAGACTTTAAATTAAAATAAACAGAGTGTCCGGTGCAGTGCGAGACGTGTTTCCAGCTCACATGCTTCATCTTTCACTCTGAGTATATACAAACAGTCTCACACTTAAAGCACAGAAAAGTGAAGTATTGCCTTAGCAGGAGGTTGGTAATGAGGTGAGTCCCTGCCAGCAGTAATGAGTGTGCATATTTAACTACATTAACACCCCATCCTTCTTTGATGGCCATCACAGCGCTCACAGTCGTGCACATTACAGCTATTTGTTGCAACATTGATCGGAGCATCAGGAAGAAGCTGCTGCTGCTGCTTTAACAGCAGAAATGAATGCTGGGGGAATTCTGCACAGACGTACTCAAAGTTGTGCAAATTCGCTCTGAGCTGCGTTGGCGTTTGGGGTGAAAGTTTGCCGCCTGTGTCCCTTTGATGAACATCACAGCAGAGTGTGTTCATGTAAAAATGAGACGTCTACTAAGAAACTGCCTGAGAAACACAAAAAAGCTGTTTTATCACGTGTGAAAAGATTCACACACCACAACAAAAAAGATGGGAGACCGTTCGGCCCTTGGTCTAGTTTAGTGTGGCCCCCACATTAATATACAACATAAAAATACACTAAAGTCCTACTGCAAATACACAAAAAAACAGAAGAATATACAGGAAAATAACAGAAAAACACAAAAATTTACTCCAGAAACATGCAAAATTACATAAAAATCAACAAAAAAGACTAAGAAAATCTCTCTCTGAAAGCAATGAATCTGTGTCTGTCTGTGTGTGTGTGTGTGTGTGTGTGTGTGTGTGTGTGTGTGTGTGTGTGTGTGTGTGTGTGTGTGTGTGTGTGTGTGTGTGTGTGTGTGTGTGTGTGCGCGTGTGTGTGTGTGTATACAAAACAAACACAAAAACATACAAAATGACATGAAATATATACAAAACTACAACATAAATGACAACAAATACATACAAAAATGAACCAAACATAAACACAAACCCTTAGTTTTTTCCTGTATTAATGCTAAGATTGGTCATTATTCTAAATATTGCCATGAATGTGGATCACTCCTATATATACAGTATATATATTTCCACACCGGTTACTGAATCACCTTCACCATCACGTGTCCTCAGCTGCTTGCTCTCAGTAGACAGATGCCACCGTTACTGCTCACACTAACACTAATGAACATTTTTTGCATGCTGTGCACATCATGTGGATACTTGGCCATGAAATGGAAGCATAATTACACCGGGGGAAGTGCTTTTGTCTCTTCATTTCGTCTCATCTTCACTATTCTGTGCTCTGCTGCTCTCAGGTGGGCCTGGATATTTCTCTGTCTGTGTCACAGCACTTATAACAGCACACAGAGAAAGGATCCTGCAGTGGATAGACGTGGAAGAGAACACTTGGTGAAGGACATAAGGTTATGACATCTAATATCAGCCGCCAATGCCATCAGCATTGTCTCCATCAGGGCCAGTTTTACATTACCAGTAAGTGGCATGAGGTGCCTGACATTCCAAGGCTTTTTACAAATTGCAGTTGCACTCTCCATTGGAGTTAGTATCTCTCTCTCTGTGTCTCTCTCTCTTTACTTTGAGATGAATAGGGATGTTTAAGTGGTGGCTGGGGATGCCGTCAAATTGTCCTTGAGTGTCATACAATTGACACAAAGCGGAGTGGAGAGGGATAAGAATAGGAGGCGGAAAGAGAGATAAGAGGGAGAGGGTTAACAAAGAGGCTGTCAGAGACGGAGGCGCTTCCTCGTCGTCCTCGTCGTACGGAGCGTTTAATGAGCAAGAATTAAACAATGACAGCCCGTAATAACCTAAGAGCTGAGTGTGTGTTTATCTGAACGTGTGGGTGTGCGTTCACCACAGTTCGACGCTACATCAGGAAATCAGTGCAACTTCTCCAACTATGCAAGATATTGTAGAAAAATAAATAAATAAATAAGCTAACAATGACAATAACATATTGGTATGTAAAAGGTGTATTTCTGTATTTTTTTCTCTTGTAGACCTTGATAATCTGTTGCTTTGGTTTGACTGTGAACAGGAGAGCTAGACTGCACTGTGATATACAGTATAGCTAATCTGTACCAGCCTCCTCTTGGGACAAGGCGGGCCCAGCGATGAAGATACTCAGAAATAATTACACGCAGGCTTAGTCTTGTGAATAAACCACATTAAAATGATGTTACTCTCGTCATCTGTCCTCAGAGCTGAAAAACATTACAATTTGGTGCCATGACCCGGATGGAAGAAAACCTTGTTTCCTTGTTGTCTGGTGACGAAACCAGAAATCACAGTAAGAATGAAGTAAAAACACTTCTATGTATCAGTCTACGGGACTCCACATCCCACAATGCAATGCACCAAACTTTTTAGACACTGTCAAAAAACCAATGTTTACAGTGGAGATGAAAACAAACTTTTGAGCGGCAATTTGAACCTTTTACATCGTTTTTTTTTTGCAAACCACCTTTATTTGTTCATTTAGAGATAGAGAAATTTAGCTGTTTGGACAATTCTGCGCCACCATTTATCAATAAATAGTATAATCGTATTAGCATCACTAAAGCTACATTTTATGGTTCTTTCTTGCAGTGTCGTCAGGACTCAAGTCTTCAAGGTTTTTCCCTTAGTTTAGCATCAGAAGCCGAGGAGCTAATGGAAAATGTCATGGGTAATAGCTACACAATATTTATGTAGGACATAATGCTACGCTGCCAAAAAATTTGCTGTTCAGGTTTTGGGTTACACACACACACACACACACACACACACACACACACACACACAGTATATGCCTTGTATGTAAAAACTGTGGGATTTGTTTTTCTGTTACTGGAATGTGACATTGTTAAATAATTGAGCTTGAATCTAAAAAATCTAAAGGCACAACAACACTGAGGAGTAACATGAAGCTCTTTTATTTATCGCTTCATCCATATTCAGCGTTTTACTGCCCAGCTGTGCAGTATCGCTTTAATTCACATGTGTACGAGACACTGATCTCCACTTTATGAATGTCTTACTCTGCTTTTTTTAGTGACCAATAAGAGAGAAAAACTCAATTGGGAAACATCTGGAAATCTTACACATTATAGCGAGGCAATGCAGTGAGCTCCCACTACTGCTAAAAACACATCCTTTGTTATTATTTAAAGAAACAGTACATGGTGTGGATGCCAGTGGGCCTGAGAGGAAGGTTTGTCCTTTACAAATAAAACTGCTTCATTAAAGGTTGGACTTACATAAACAACAAAAAAAAAATACTAAATGAAAGAAAAACACCAAAGGACTCCAAAAATACACAAAACTGACAAAAAAATATACAAAACAATCACAAAATGGGAACAAAATGCACACAGCATGACTCCAAAAACACACAAAACAACAAAAACAGACAATACAAATACAAAAATACGGAGAACGACAGAAATATATACTAAAATACAACAAAATATCCAAAATGACAGAAATACATACAATAGAACAACACAATTACACAAAACTGACAAAGGAATATACAAAACGATCACAAAATGGACACAATATGACTCCAAAAACAAACAAAAATAGACAATACACACACAAAAACATGGGGAATGACAATATGGACAAAACTACAACAAGAATACACTTTCTTCTTTCTCCAAAAGATGGAAATATAGCAACAACAACAACTTAACGATCAGAAATGATCATTTTTCAACATAAAAGACCCCGTAGTGGAAACACAACATGCACACTCTGCACCCCATCGTCAAACGAGCACTTCTCCGTATTTCGCGTCTCGCTGCTCAGTGAAATGCTTGGCCACCCAGTTTCCTCTGCTTTCCAACTGATTCCAATTAGAAAGTCCCATTAAGTAATATTGTGGTTTACTGAGAAAAGAGCCGCAGCACGAGGCACAGAGCACATTAGGAAAGCTTCTCATCTCCGGAGGTTAATCTTCCATTTTCAGCCCAATTTACCCAGAAACGTGCAGAGAGGAAGCAAAACAGAGGAGAGAAATAACAGAAGCAAAGCCATCAAGGGTCACACGTTCAGGCATCCAAACACTGAACAACAGCCAGAATATTAAAGACACTGATCTGTTTGTATTTGCATCTGTTCATGGGAGGGATATGTTAAAATCTAGGAGCATTTTCTACCCACGAGTAGCTGAAAATTAGGGCAAGCGTTCCACTCGGTTACCACAAAAAGGTAACGGAGTGGAATGAAAAACATGAAACATGTACAACTCAATGGTTCCTGTTCTAATACCTAATGTCCTTCATTGGCTTTTTAAACATTGACATCAAAAAGTTGTTCTGGGGTTTCCATGGATACGGTTGATGGTAACGAGTGGAAAGGAAAAGTGCTGAAATTCGTCAATCGAACCTGCATTAAAATACGCTAAAGTTTTAGACAAAATGTTGGCATCAGCACTAGTTCAATTATAGTCTAGTTTTAGTCGACTAAATCACATTAGTAGACTAAATTAGAAAGCTACAAAAAACAGAAGAAAAAAAAAGAAAGGAAGCTACGAAAAACAGGAAATTGTGTTTGTTGGGGTTTTTTTCTGGATCTTCCCACCTAGCGCTAAGCCGATGTTGTTATTACACATTTATTAGACTCAGGTTTATTGAAAAACATCAAAAACAAGCATCGTGATCAAAGATGAGCTTCTCTCCAGCAACGCCAACTTTTCCCAAAGACATAAAAGAGGTTGGATTTCATGTACAAGAAAAAGAAACAAGGAGAGGTGTAAAGAGTACCGATATCTCCAACTCAAGTAGAAGTACTGTTACTGGATTGAAATTGTACTCAAGTACAAGCAAGTCATACATAAAATACTGAAGTAAAAGTAAAAAGTAGCTCAATTAAATAGTAATCAAAGTAAAAGTTACTTGTTACTTTCAATCTGATTGGTTGGCTATGATGTGATGCATTAGATTGTTGTCTAGTCATATCATTTATTATTTATAGTTTCACAATGTCTGTTGATCATTTTAAAACAACATTTTTTTTAATTTACTCAGTTACCTTTGGGTGTATGAATGTTAGGGCCATCACTTTAACTCGTTAATTGCGATAAATTAATTACAGGAAAAAATAATGCGCAAAAAAAAATAACGCCGTTAATCGCTTTATTTTTTTCTCATTCAAGAGTTTCAGGTATACCCATAACAGTGATGCACAGACTACAATACAAGACGGGAAAATGCCGAGAATAGATATATATAAACACATACCCGCGTTGCTAGACAATGGTGAGTGACGTAGCAACGTGGCGGCCATCTTGCCTCAGACAGCTAGCCCCGCTCATTATTTCAAAGTCAATGGTGCATGTACTATTTAAATAACCCTAACCTGCTCAATTTTCAGTTTGATTTGTTATAAACATCAGAGACATGGCTGTCAAGTACCTCATTTTGGCTGGAAAACTTCCCGTCGTCTTCCCGTATTATTATCGTGTCAATTTTCCATATTAACAAAACACGAGCATTTTAATGTCAACAAAGACAAGCCTATCCGATTCTGATCAACCAATTGTAGTTTGTAAATGGTTGATAAGGTGGTATTTTGGATTTCTTGTACAGCTCTTAAAATACAACACCATTGTTTTACGTCCAAAACGGGAGACTTCACAGCTGAAATGCAACGGATACTGAAGCTTAGTTGGTGCGGTCGGATGGGTCACATCGAAACACGGGCACCGAAAAAAAAAAATTCAAAACTTGACAGGTACGGTTGGAGATGCATGTTCCTGCATACATCATTTTAACCATGGTCTTTCATAAATACTAAGCAGATCGCTATAGCAATGGATACACACACAAGGCATATACGGTATATTAAATCATTATTTATATATAAAACATTGAATTGTTCCATGTATGTTACATTAGTAACTTCTAGTACAATTATAACTAATGCGTAACAGTGAAATATAGCCTAAGTATTTATTTTAGATATAAACATCACGATCATGTTACTTTCATATATCCCCGTTTTGTGAACTAGGAGTTGTTTAGAGATGAATCTTCAAGGTTCAAGGTTATTTTATTTTGTCTTTTGAAGTAAAAACCACATAAACACAATACAGTATAATACAAAACATGTACCCAAACAAATCTAACCCAGCAAATTATTTTGTATTTTCACTCCTTCTTGAACATTCGTTTTCTTATTTATGGAATTTATTTTGAATTAGTCATGAAATTACTGAAAAAAATCTTTACATTTTGTTTTAAAAACATTAAAAATAGCTTTTTGGGAATGTATTCTGAAAAAAGTTTTAAATAATTAAAAACAAAAGGTAGATTGATTGTTTGTCTCAGCCTTGATAACTTGTGTAAATAACACAACTATGTTACACAATTAAGTCGTTTTACGAAAGCAAAAGCGCCAATGTCAACATGTACAAGCATCATATGTCATACCTACGTATAATAAGGTTTTTAATAAGGCAAACCGTTTGTAAATCCGTCAATATTTCATCACGTTAAGGGTATTTTTGTTAAAGCTGATCACTCACCCTCCAACAGCTACCGTAGAGTGTGTTCGTTGTCTGAGGCAAGATGGCTGCCGTTGAGCTACGCTAGCGAATCCCGCTTGCGTCATCTAGTGTTTATTTATATCTATGATGCTGAGTTGCTCAGCTTCGTTTGCGTCATATTTGGCTTTTACTGTAAAAACACCAGATGGAAAACTAAAGCCTACACTACAGCACTACATATGATGTTTTAGTTCATTTGTATTTTCTATTATTTGGAGATTGACTAAAGTACACATCAATATGACACGTATCCCTTGGGACTAGTTTCAAATACAGATGAATGTAAATGTCTACGCCTAAAAACAAACAATGAATTACTTCATATAAAGCCACTTTGTTATGTATCAGTGTTGTGATCTGCCACAATAATGTAATTTAAATGAAAACACCTCAAGTTGAGGGCGTTTCTCAGCAATTTTCAGGTGATAAACAACAGATTAATTAGATTAATTAATTACAGAGCATAATTAATTAATGACAATTTTTTTTAATCTCTTGACAGCACTAATAAATGTAACAAAATACTTTACTTCTTTTAAAACGTACTTAAGTACAAGTAAAATTACTGATTTAGGAACATACTCATAAAGTACCCATAAAAGCAACTCACTTTCAGTAACGTGAGTAATCCATTACATTCAGCTTTGTCCAAAATACATAAAAGAGGTTGGATTTCATGTACAGGAAGAAGGAATGGCTTTACCTGCCAGATCAGCTCAATGTGTTTGGAAGGTTCTGAATGTGGGGGTCGTGGCCTGTGAATGATATAGTGATATTATGATGCAGTGGAACTGCTCACAGCACAGACGTTTCATTTGTTCCCTGTTTGAGGAGGAAACGACTGGCTTTGATCCGATCAGACATGGCTGTCACTGGGAAGTGTGAGTGAGCGAGCAAAAAACACTCGCTCACACACACACACACACACACACACAGGCCATCGCCTGCCGCTGCAAGCATCAATCTGTGCTATCAGATTAAAACATGGTGAAATTAATCCAGGCCAACAAGCCGATATGCAGATCAACACCAGCGTATGGAGATGATGGAGCAGCTGTCGTAGCGCTGCATGCTAACTCATGCATGTGCTCTTTCAACACCACTCGTGTGTTCTTGATTTTTTATTTTTTTTTGTGACATCCGTACAAATGTTCATATTGTGTAAGATAAAGGAGAATCTCGTGCGTAGGGGGCGTTGGATAATTGTGAAATGAGGCGACGGTGGCGTTGTGAACATGGTGAAATGGGTCAAGCACGGCGGGGGTGACATGCAGGCATGTGTCTGCTTTGAAGACAGCTCCACAAATCAACTGTTGTGTTGGATGCACACTGCCCCCTGGAGGATTACATCATATGAAAACACAGCCGTGTGTGTGTGTGTGTGTGTGTGTGTGTGTGTGTGTGTGTGTGTGTGTGTGTGTGTGTGTGTGTGTGTGTGTGTTGAGCTTTAGTCTAGGGCTGGATTGAGAGGAAGACTCACTGACTTTATACTCCTGATAATCTGGATTAAACCCTTCTGGAACAGCATTAAACACTGCTGGCTGGGCATTACACACACACACACACACACACACACACACACACTCATGTACACACACACACGCTGTATCTCTGTATGTATTTCTAGGGATTACAGTTTATTCTTGCGTGAATAAAAAACATCTATCCAGTGAATCTTTTTGATCTGAGTGTTTGTCTTCTTGTGAAATCCTTGAATGAAACTTTAAATCATTTTTCTACAATGAGCCTCTCTGGGATCATATTCAAAGTAAAGAAAAAACATTTTATACACTTCAACTTGTTGACATGACGACTCCAGTTCCTTGCCAAACTCAGCATCCAATGAACTCTCTGGGAGTGACGCAGAGTGGGGGGAGGGGGTGTTCGGTTTGATTGGATTGGGGCGGCCGGGGGATTTGTGTATTAAACTGAGATTAACATGTGATGTGATCCAACATTTGGTGAGGAAATCCACACAGCAGCAGGAGGTAGCAGTCTGCTGACCGTCACCGCACGTTTCCATGAATGATCTCGACCCGACGTGAAATAATACTATAGGAATGTAACGAAACGCGATATAAAAAAAATGCTGATATAAAATTCAAAGGTGCATGGAATAAAATCAAGTAAAAAAGTTTTAAGAATGCGAAGGCACACAAAGACATTTAACCCTCTTGCTTCCTATAACAGCTTAGACACTGCAGTGTTTACAAGATGGAGGACAACGTGTAGATGTTTTTATTATTATTATTATACATCAATTTTATATAGTGCTTTTCTGGGTAATCAAAGTCGCTTTACAATGAAGGGAGCAGTGTTGGGGGTCGGTGCCTTGCTCATGGGCTCAAGATAGAGGATTCTATTTCAACTCAAAGTAGTGTAATGACATTTTTTAAGTATACACGGTGGGCACATTAGTCATACTCAACCGTCCCATGATGCATTGGGGGAAGAATGTAAAGTCGTCCTGGGACCAGCTTTAGGCTAAAAATCAAACATCCTCTTTTCAAAATAAAAGCATCCCTTCTTGTCCTCCATTTTTTTTGTGACTCTTTTGTAAATAAGGCTCTTGTTTTGAAGTTAAGTTTTGTCAGTAGCACAATGGAGTGTCTCTGAAAATCTCAGATATGTCAAATGAAATGTGTTTACGTGAATTTTATGGATTACATGAGCACATGTTGATATTCTACTTGGTCACTTCCTCAAAATGTTTTCAGAACTTTCAAAGGTGGAGAATCAACAGAGATATTCAGGTTTTTATCGTTGTAGGTTCCAAATTCATCTTGGGAATTTTGGAACTATACTTCAGTGGGAACGCTCACCATTGGTCATCATCCTAATCATACTAATAGTTACTATTGTGTACTAATAGTTTTGTAGACAGTGTATGGTCATTGAGTTTGTAGTGTATAGTATGGAGTGTGCTATTTCTAACACAGCTAAAGTGTTCGCGGAGTGGTCAAATTTCAAAACATATGAGCGCTAAAGCCTCTTCTAAGCAGAGGTTGAGACGGATCACGTGCCTAAAACAGTGAAAAGGTCACGTTTTACACAGCAGCACATGTTTGGCACATGGAGAAGGCTGAGAGAGTACCTACAGACGTGCTGCTCAAAGATACAGAACAGTTAGAGCCCACACACTATTGAGACTATGATTGGGAAAAGAAAAGCTACATGCTCCAAACACCAGCCATATTTGAATATCACACACAGGCCAAAACATTGGTGAAGCACTGCAAGGAGAGTATGTAGCACAATCAAAAAACACGCACTTCCCTTTTTGAGGCAGTATGCTGGATCAAATGGTCCAAAGATGCAAAGAAAAAAGGTCCGCACAACTGCGTGGTTAGCTCCCAATTTCAGTTTTAATTTACACCAAAAAAAAAACGTGACGTTTCAGGCTGACCGCCCTTCATCAGACGTGAGTTGCATTTAGACACACCTGTTTTTGTGCCTAGAAGAGCTAATGAATGGAAAATCCAACGTATAAAGGCCAAAGGACTGAAGATTTACCAACTTTTACGTTAGAGAAATGAGAAATAATGATTAAAAAACAACAGTTAGAGACCACAAAGATTTGTTAAACATTTGTTATTCTTCATTTATATCATATCGTGACCCTATATTGTATTTCATATCGTATCATGAGTTGCTCATGATGTAATCAAGGTCTAAATCTATTTTCTGTAGACCAGCTGCTTCACATATCTCTAAACCCTTCGAAATGATTAGAAATCTGAAAGGATTAATTTATTCAGGATTAAACTTTCTTGTTTGACGAGATTTATATCAATCTCGTATTTGTGAAATTACAAATATGCAACTCTAGTCTGTACATATCTTTGCAGAGGAAAACTAAATGTTCCCTTTTGACATTCAGAAGAACAGATTATGCTCATTGTTACGGCAAATTAAACGATTAAAGAACCATTGGCGTTTAAATTGAACATTTCTGTTCCCTAATAATCAGGTGGGGATGCAGTAATAACACTAATATACTCATAATACTAGTAATTGTTTAATTTTAAAACAGAAATAATGATTCAAGTTCTTAAAACAAACATTCCAGCGGGATTATGATGAACTTTTCACCATCAGTTTGTTTCAGGAAAAGTAGAAAAAAAAGCATCTTAAATCAGTAATTATTATATGTTTTATTTTAAAAGCTGTTTGCACATTGTATGAATCACAGAATGAAATTGGATCAAAGGATGTTTTTAACACCAAATAATGGGTTTTTAGAATGTTTTTATTACATTCTATCTATATATATCATCTGTTTTTAATGTTCAGCAGGTGTCTGTTCATTTTCTGCGAACAGCAAATTCCGCACCTTGAAATAATTGAAGAAATCACGGAAGATCTTATCTTAAATCTCTTAATTTCACTTGGAGTCCTCACACCTCTGCTGCATTTTCACACAGCTCAGCTCCCACAATCCTTTTCTCACAGCGGGAAAAAACCTGACACGACTGCACTGAATATGCATCAATGTATTTTTATTTGATCTTATTTTATCTATGGTCTATTCCATACTCACACTCTCAAATTTAAATTACACACACAAATCTACATTTATAAGTTACGAATTATAATGTAATTAATTTATTAAAACTTCTTTCCATAACTTTGGCATCTCATTCAAACTACACCGTATGTTTTTCATGAAATAATTCATTCATTCTCCAACCACTGCCGACTTTACATGTGCAGCATCTGGATGCACCATGAGAACATGCAAACTTCACACAGAAGAAACATGTACATTACCAACTAAACGCCACAATATGTGCTGGGCTCACGACTTTCCAATGCTTAAATCACACAAAGGAAGTTATTTTTTATCCAAAATGTTGAAAAAACTCGCAACTCTTTTCAAAATGCTGCAATTTTCCTGAAATTCTGCATCTGTGTCAATATGTTTTTAGTTTTTTCTTGTTTTTTGTAAACTTTTATCTCAACAGGAGTACCACATTGAGATTAATAATCTCTATCTGCGCTTCCATTCTCTAGGGATACACGTACCCCCATTTGAGAAACACTGTTATAGTCGACTAAAACTATAGACTATAACTTAAATAGTCCTGATGACTAAGTTTTGAGTAAAACTTAATGGAAATGTGCCGTCAAAATTAAGACCCGGACAAGAAGTTCAATAGATAATTTGACCAAACAATGTAAAATCTCTAATGACATAATATAAAACTTTCATATCTATCTGTCTCTTGTCTAAGCGACCCATCCAACGCTTCTACGCAAAACACAATTGACATTGTGCGCCTGGTGTGATCGTCTTTGTGTTGTTGTCTGCTTTGAGATGTGAGGGCAGATTAGCAGATTAGCAGATTAGCACTCACAATGGAAATCAGGAGTGGGTGAAAAAGTGTGCGGTGGTACGGCATGAACCAGAAGCGTTTAGAGAGCGGCTCGACCTCTCGCTGGAAATATCGGCTCTACAGAGCAGCTCATTGATTTCCTGTCAGACACGAGGGCAGCTGAGTGCCTATTAGAGAGGGACCGGACTGACTGACAGACAGACACACAGACAGACATCCTAAAATACACAAAATAACTGCAAGAAAGGCAACTAAAACACACTAACTATTTGTTCTGTCCTTTGTTAATGCTCAGATTGGTCATTACTCTAAATGCTGACGTGAATGTTGACAACGTGGCCCTTAGAACAGATACAATCACGTTTTTCTGGCCCTCGCTGTGAGAGAAGCTTCATCTCTGATGTATAAATGTACTTTGGGTGAACAGTGATTTATTCACTCAGTCTCTGAGGCTTCACATGAAGCTTCAGTGAGAGTGGGATCGACGCAGAGTGCGAAAACAAAATTAAATTTATGCTTCAGCCAGTGAGGAAAGAGTGGATGCACTGATGAAGTAATGATCTTCTCTGTTCTCTAGTAAAATGAAATATGATGGTGGGAAAGCTCCGTGCCATTTCCAGCCTGGCACAGGAAGCTCCCATCTGGAGTGTGTGTGGAGTTGTCTGTTGCTTTGCTCCATACCCTACACTTCCTGTTCCTGCTGCACCATACACAGCAACTAGCGGCCCTTTTTAGCAGCCCCCCAACCAAATACCCAAAAATACACATGACTATAAAACATAAAATAACAAAGAGACACAACAACCACTTAAACAAAATGACTACAAAAACACACAAAACAACTCGTTACATAATAGCTCCAAAAGCACACAAACTGTTAACAAAATTACACAAAATAACAGGAAAATATGGGAAAACACAACAAAAATACAAAAAGTGACCCCAAAAAAGATATAAATGCAGAGGACAGAAACACACTGTTAACAAAATGAAACAAAATAACTGGAAAATACAGAAAGTGACCCTGAAAACCCACAAATCGACAACAAAAATGCAGAAAAGGACAGAAAAATACACCAAATTACAACAAGAACACAGAAACAAAAAACAAGAACACACAAAATGACTACAAACTGACAAAACATCACAATCCTTTTTGTCCTCCCTGTGTTAATGCTTATTATGATCATCTGTCATCCTTAAAACATAAAATGACAACTAAGACAGACACAAAACAACAACATATTAGAGAAAAGCTCTAAAGACACACAAAATAACAAAAACTGACTCCAAAAATGGACAAATCGGCAGCAGAAAAGGACAGAAAAATACACCAAATTACAAAAAGAAACACATAAACAAAAAGTCACACAAAATGACTTAAAAAACACACAAAATCACTACAAATCCCTTTCCCCCTGTGTTAATGCTCTGATTGTTCATTATTCTAAATGCTGATATGATTGTTGATCATGTGACTCTTGGATCAGATACAATCACGTTTCTATGGCCCATGCTGTGATAGTTACCCATCCCTGTTGTAGAAGGTGAAGTACATTTTTGATGTGTGTCGGTTTAAAACACAGGAAGGTGAGGTGGAGGGTAATGGGAGAAACTGGTGTGTCCCACCAGCAGCAGAAGGAAGACCCCACCATCACCGTGACAACCGGCGCGTGACGAGAGGAGGGAAGGAAGTCATCCATCAGTAATGATGTAAGAACGAGGGTTCCTGCACCTACACCTACACACACGCTCTGCGCCTTCATGTGTTCATATTTCATTTTGATCATCAGGAACATGTGAAAACCAGCAGAAATCTGTGAGTGATTCTGCTGCTGCTGCTGCTTCTGTCTCTGCGACATAATGAACTTTTCCTCCTGCAACGAAGCGACTCTAACCCTCAATGGGGCAAACAAACTGGAGGCACAATTCTAAGTGGGAAGTTTAAAAAAATCTTAAGAAACAGCCCAAAGGCAGATACTGTTGCAGAGATGGCATAAATTCATTTATATGTATTCAAAAAGTTATGGATTAAGATATGTTTATACTGGATGAAATTGTATTGTAAATATGTGGTTTTAAAAATCTTGTAAAAAATGTTGTGGCATGTGACGTATTAAACGACAACTCGGAGTAAGCTGGTAGTAATATAAATCTGCAGAGCCCTGATATTATTCCTAATAACAGCAATATTTCCACTATTTTGACCAATCTGACTAAGCATATCACAGCAGCCACTATGACAGGTGTTATGACAAATTCCATGAACAAACAAATTAGTATTTCCTGTCGATCCTGGAACACCATGTGGTTTTGGTGGTGAAGTCCGTGAGTAAAGAGAACATGCAAATGCCACACAGGAAGGTCCAACATGCGGTTGAACTCAGGGCTGAAGCATTAAACTTAACATTAACAAGTCCAATCTGTGTCCAAACATCACTCATCAAAACACACTATTTCTCCTTTTCCTTTAATAAACAGAGACTCGTAATCTTTCTTGGCACCTGTTAGCAAACATGTTTTCATGATTTTTGACGTTTTCTTGTTCTAAGTCTTGATTGTTTCTTGATTGTTCAGCATTTGTTTGATTCAAATCTGCACTGTTGGGGACTGATGGGGTACATTGAATATTGCACTACAGAAATGTGATTTCCTGATACCAGGGACACATTATAGAATATGGACTTATCTGAATATTATTATTGGAAAGAACAACGTTTTTTTTTGTCTATTTTTTGCTTGCTTTTGATGTCATTTTAACTTTATTTCTCACTTTGTGTTTTTTACCCATTATTTTTGTGTACTAATGTTTTTTACTCCGTCTAGAGTCATTTAATGCATAATTTTATTGTCATTATGTGTGTTTTGTGGGGTTATTTAATGTTATTATTTTAGTTTTGTTTATTTTTCCATTTTGAATATTTTTGTTGTCTTTTTATCACTTTTTATACATCTGAAGTCATTTGTTTGTTTGCTGTTTTTGCCTCAATATTCCTCACACGCTACTTCTACAGATGCTCTTCCTATGGAAACGCTATGGCAGATTAACCTCCACCCTGAAAGCCTTATAATGTTACGCTCCTAATGATGCTCTAATATCCAATCCTGCATTAGATGCACGACACATGATCAGTGCTTTATTTGGAACGTCGAGGCAATTAGCCTTTTGAAGTCGAACCCTTTTGAAAAAAAGGAAGATAAAAAATAAGTCTAGGATCGATGGATTGAAGGGCAACAGCAGCGAGTGTGATGAATGGTGACACTTACACACACACACAGGCCTGTGAAGCTGTTCCGATATAAAGGTAAAAAAAAAGGTAAGTAGTGTGTTTTAGATACTTTAAGATCATTTTAACTGCAGTTAAAGCTGTGAAGAAATTAGAAAGGGTTGCTTGGGGAAGCGGAAGCTTTTATGTCTGTAGAAAATTGGTGTTGGGATACAAAAATCATCACCCACCAGATTTAGTTTTCCTGGAAAATTACTGATGTGTCACGTGTATATGTGCTGTCATCCATCTTCTCCCTCTTATTCGTGGTCGTGGGGGCAGCACCCTTAAGGCTGAGATACACTGTGCGATTTTTTGAATCGTTGTACTCACCTCCAGCTCAAATTGTGCGACTCATGTGCAGAGCCCGAATGTGTGCAGCTCATGATGTATGTTGTCACACTATACGGACCGACGCTGACAAAATCTGACTGCTCACACTGTACGTCCATACACGACACATCGGGGTCTTGTTTGCCGTTGCCGTTAACACAGACAAAGAAGAAGAACACGGAAGTGGAGAGACTCTCGCAAATCTCAGCAAAAAGAGCTTTAAAGAAGAAAAGACGGCGATGTGATGGACCAGGAGCTGGCTGGACAGACGTGGGCAGTACAGTCCGTCAATTTTACAGCGGTCCTACGGTGTTAGCGCATGCGCAATGTGAGCATTTAAGGTAAGCCGGTCCGTGGCACTGCTTCAAATGTGAGATACCCTCACGAGGAGCGACTGGATTTCAAAAATGTTTGACTTTCTTACGACCATATGATTGCTGATCGGGAGCTGGTCCTGAGGTGTTAATCGCTTTTCGTGACCCCATGTATACTACATGATGCACGACACACGATCTAGCAGAGACTTGCACGATCTCACAAAATACATGAATCGAAAATCAGCTCAAAATGGGCCAAAAATCGCACAGTGTATGCCTGGCTTTAGCAGTGAGGCCCAGACTTCCCTCTCCCCGGCTACATCTTTCAGCTCTTCCAGAGCGATCCCAAGACGTTCCCAGGCCAGCCGAGAGAACTAGTCCCTCCTGCGTGTCCTGGGTTTTCCTCGGGGTCTTCTTTTGGAGATACGTGCTCTGAACACCTTGCCAAGGAGGCGTCCATAGGGACCCTAATTAGGTCCCTGAGCCACCTCATCTGGCTCTTCTCAACTCTGAGTCCCTCTCGGATGACTGAACTTCTCACGCCATCTCTAAGGGGCCCTGCAGAGGAAATTCATTTTGGCCACTTGTACCTGTGATGTTGTACTTTCGGTCATGACCCAAAGCTTATGACCATAGGAGAGGGTAGGAACCAAGATTGACCGGTAAATTGAGAGCTTTGCCTTTCAGCTCAGCTCCTTGTTCACTACAACAAATCAGTGCAGATTCCTCATCACTGCAGACGCCGCACCGATCCAGTTGTCGATCTCTCGTTCCATCCTTCCCTCCCTCGTGAACTAGACTCTGAGGTACTTGAAATTCTCCACTTGGAGTAGGACCTCATCCCCAACCCAGAGAAGGCACTCCACCTTTTTCCGGTCGAGAACCATCGACGCAGATTTGGAGGTGCTGATTCCAATACCGGCCACTTCAGACTCGGCTGCGGCTACAAAAATCAGTGACGCAATCCTGAGGCCACCAAACCGGACCCCCTCAATGCCCTGGTTGCACCTAGAAATTCTTTCCATAAAAGTTATGAAAAGAATCAGTTGGACGAGTCCAACCCTCACTGTAAAAGAGTTTCACTTACTGCCGGCAATGCGAAACAGGCTCTGTGACCAGTCGTGAAGAGGACAGCCAGTATCAGGGGGTCAGATACCCTATGCTCCCGAAGAACTCCCCCATAGGAATCCCAGAGGGACACGGTCGAATGCCTTATCCAAGTCCACAAAGCACATGTGGACTGGTTGGGCAAACTTCCATGAACACTCAAGATTCCCACTAAGGGTCTAGAGCTGGTCCACAGTTCCTCGACCAGGACGGAAACTGCATTGCTCCACCTGGATCTGAGGTTCGACAATCCGGCGGATAGATGCTGTCAATTTGTTTATTTGTTGTTGATGTTTTGCTGTCATTTTGTATGTTTCTGAAACCATTTTGTAAATCTACTTTGGTGCTGAACAAAATTAGGCCAAGAGGTGCATGTGGTTGCCTGGACCACCAAAATAACCTATTGGACTTTGTGAAATCTTTTGTTTTTCAGTTTCAATGTTTTAATTTATATTTGGTGGATTTCTGCAGCAGCCGACAACACACACACACACTGCTGTCACTCTGCCCCAGGCAATCCAACAGCCATTGGACATGGAGTAGCAAGCCCACACAAAGATTCAAAAGCTTCATTACACTCCCAGTCTCGTGGCAGTAAACCTAGCCAGGAAGCAGCAGCCACCATGTTGCTGTGCGTCGCAGCGCCTGCCAAACGTCCATGTGTCCTGAGCATGGCTGGAGTGGGCACAGGCTGTACAGATAGAGAGAGGGAGGAATAACAACATCAGGAGTGCAATCCTCACACATACGGCCCTGTTTATCATTCTTGGGTACAGCAAGTGAGAAGTACAGCCAGAAAATGGATCGGCTGGAAGGCAAAAGGAAAACTGAAGAAAAGTGACGGCTTAGGCTGAGGAAGTGACAAAGGACAGGCGAGGAGGAAAGAGACGGGGAGACAAAAGGCGAGATGAAAGGAACGAGTCATTGTGGAAGATGGAGAAAAAAGCACGAGCAGAGAGTTAGATTTGTTTCTCGGCGATGTCGTGCTGTCACAGAAATGTGTTTACCAGCCCCTGCTCTGCCATTAGTGACACTTGGGCGCGCCGGTAGAAGAAACCAAATAGGTTGATAAGTGCCTCATGTATCCTCCAAATCTGTGCATAGCTCTCCATCTGTTGGGCGGCGTGTGTCCGTATGCTTCCTCTTCGCTTCTCATCTGTCCTGCTCTCCGTCTTCCTTTGGCTCTTTTTGTTTTTGGCTCGTGGTTCGTGTCCGTCTCCATCTTGTGCTCAGTCTTCCCTCCCGCATGAAATGTTGTGTGTGGTGTAACGATAAATCAGCAAATCAAATGGAAGGGTGGAGAGGTAATGAGTATTCAAATTAGAGAGAAGCAGATGGTTTTCAAAAACACCTTCATGCAAACATTTTCAGTCATGGAAACACTTTATTCCTCTTTTTAAAGAAAGAAAATTACTTATTTTTCCAGCATCGATTCATACTTTATTATGGCTGCGATTTGCAAGATTTACTACTGAACCATAGTAGAGTTTAGGTTTAAGAAAAAAAAACTGTGGCATGGACCAATTTGTGCCCCTATTGTGTAACACACTGCCACCTATTGGCTCAAAAATGTAATGGATTACTATGCCTATGATTATTAAGGCACTGACAATATTTTTATTGGAAAAATTTCACTTTTCAAATTTTAAATTATAAGTCTAATACAGACAGTTTCTCCAACTAGTTAACTTGGTTTTTAACAGGATTACATTTTCCTGCAAAAAGAAACAAGGGAAAGTGGACAAAATCATTGCATATGCAATGAAACCCTGATATTTTCGGTCCCATTTTTGGAAACTTTACGATGAATGTATTATTAACAAAAACTGTAGGCCTCATGGGTCAATAAATCAAAGATCATTTGTTTGAATACATTTTTTTAAAAGGTTAAAATTGCTGCTCGAACATTTGTTTCAAACCCCACTGTAAACAGCCTCTTACCGAAAAAAGTAAAAGTCGTAAAAGTTTGGTGCATTGCAATTTTTTTTATGGGGCAGTTTTAAAGTGCAGATGCTCACTTAAACATTTTAATTTAATATAATTTGTGTTGAGTCAGACGCTGCCTTGTAGGTGAAAGAGGTGATGAAATTTTCTTGGTGCAATTAATTGGTACGAGAATTAATTGCAATATTACAATTGTCATGTATAGTTTTGCATTATTTAATTTCACACAACTATGAATAGGTAAAATGTACATGAACACTTCTTATAAGTCTTGAATTTTAGTTTATTAATAACAAATAATATTAATAACAAACTAAAATATCAATGTTAAGTTACCCTAAACAGTACAAGAAAAATGTTTCACACTTGTCACCATACTGGCTTGATTACACAACATAATAAGCACAATATAATCTACAACTTCACATCTCACCCTCACTGGAAAACAATCTATTCTTCCCCACCCTTTCTATTTCCTACCTTGAGTCTCTCCTCCCTGCTCCCTTTCTCCTCCCCCTCCCCCTCCCTCTCCACTTAGGTGTAGCACTGCTCTCCCTTTTTATATCCTCCCTATAATAAAAGATTTCTTACTCTTCCTTAGGGAGGGCTGGTGATGGTCACAATTAAGCAATAAAATAGATCAATTTATTTTATTGCAATAACAAAACATGCATTGCTGTCTCATAATGATTGCACTTCCTGTGGTGTTGACATTTGACAGCATGTGCAGACAAAAAAATAAATAAAAATGTTAATAATCCCATTTGGAATGAAAAACAAATCATATCTGCTGTGTAAACAATTCAGTGCTACATATTAACTACAGTAATATACTAACCAATATGGTTCTGGCATAAGAATATTTGTAAAATTGACATTATTTAGGAAACATTACGTTTAAATAACCATTAAATTTATTTGATTTTAGGATTAAATAATCATAACGTTTGATACAGCAATTAACCGTGACAATGGGTAATCGTGACATTCCTCGATGACACAAACTCCTGCAGTCTCTGGTTGTCAACTCTTTAAATATCTGAGATTTTATCTTGCCGAATTGCACAAATATGAAATTCTAAAGTAGTCTCAGGTAATATTGCAACATCCCAAATGGTTGGAGAGATCAGGCCAAACGACGGTAAGAGGTGAACAGATTAAATCCCAGGTTGAGCCAAAGTATGTTGGTCAGAGGACACAGACGTGTTGATTCAGGCTGTTGACTTAAAAGATGGAAGAGAAATGGAGCGCAGCAGAAAAAAAGATGAGATTAAGGGAAAAATGATGCTGAAGCTACCCAGGGACACATGACTCAGACAAACGCAACATAATGCGTTGCTATACATTTAAAAAAAAAATTAAAAAAATGACAAATGTCAAGAGAAATGACATTCGAACGTAAATCAAAGGTGAAACACATAATCAGCTGAATATCACAATGGTGCACAAAGGCTTCAAGTTTGAATGTGTGTAAGTAAAATTACAAGTCAGTGACTTTTAATATGACAAAGAAATTCAGCGTAGCATTTACACAAATTGAGTTCACAGAATAGATGAAAAGGTTGATTATTCATGGTCAGAAGTCGTGTGGAAGTCTTTTTTGTCACATCTCGCTGTGACAGCAGCACGAAGAGATGATGTGTTTTATTACAGCTTTGATTTTGTTTTTCACAGCGTGGAAACTAATAAACTGTTTAAAAATTATCTAGAACAATAAAACTCAGGGTTCTCACCAGCGTTGTTGAGCGTAGGGGCCCCCAACGTTGTACTTTTGCTCCTCTAGGGAGACATTAATAACTATATCTGTTTCCTCTCATCAGATCATTGGAAACATGCACTTAACGCGACAACGCTGCCACCACACTTTGACCATCTGCTTGAACCTCAGTCTGATATAAATGTGTCTGTAATGTGCACATAGATATATTATTATTGATATTCCTCATGTTTATTCAGTATGTCTATGTGGGGATTATAATTTCATGGATGTGGGTTTCTTGTATTTAAGAACACCTGAGATCTGTGCCAGTGTGCACGTGCATGTTGTACACGTGCACAGTGTGTGTGTGGGCAGACGCTGTGTGTCTCTGTCCTTAGATGTGCTGTGCAGGAACCATGTAGAACAGATGTCACGGACGCCGATACCGTCCATGTGCTGAGCAGGAACAACACACAGGCTGTAACACACACACACACACACACACACACACACACGTGCTCACACATACACACGATAAAGCCCTCAGATTACAGACGGCTCCCATCAGAGGTCACTGGATGGATGGATTTACAAAATGTAAATACAGAGAGAGTAATCCAGCAGAGTGAGGGTGAAGCATGGGACAGGAAGGCACCACATGCTACGTGTGTGTGTGTGTGTGTGTGTGTGTGTGTGTGTGTGTGTGTGTGTGTGTGTGTGTGTGTGTGTGTGTGTGTGTGTGTGTGTGTGTGTGTGTGTGTGTGTGTGTGTGTGTGTGTGTGTGTGTGTACCTTTCTTTGGGATTACGTTAGATGGACCCAAAGATGTTTTGGCCTCTCTTAAAGTTGTGTCTTCTCAATCTCATGAGGAATCATAAATGAATCTATGGTTTTGTGCTGCACAGAACGAATTTCAAAACTACCATAACCCTAAACCTAACCTTACCCTTAGTGAGGAAGCAAAAAATCAGTCCTGAAGCCTAAATCTACCCACCTAACCCAATGGTTCTCAAACCTTATTGGGTATTCCCCACTTTAAGGTGAATCTCCAATAGAGCTGCAACTAATGATTATTTTCTTATTCGGTCAATAAATTAATCGTTTAATTAAT
Source organism: Gouania willdenowi (assembly GCF_900634775.1). Classification (NCBI taxonomy): domain Eukaryota; kingdom Metazoa; phylum Chordata; class Actinopteri; order Blenniiformes; family Gobiesocidae; genus Gouania; species Gouania willdenowi. The sequence goes on from NC_041065.1 coordinate 31,734,223, forward strand.
GGATCAGATTTCTTTTTATCTATAAAGCACATTTAAATCCTGCTTAAGCTGACTAAATTGAAATAAAAGTGTCTCTCACGCACAAACACACGCTCACACACACTGGCACGCGCACGCATACAATAACACTCGTGCACGCACACACAATAACACTCCTGCGCACACACACAAACACTGCATGCACACACAAACACTTGTGGAGCACACACACGAACAATCATGCTCGCACACACAAACACTATGGTGTACACACACAAACACTCATGCGTGCCCACACGCAAACACTCATGGTGCGCGCGAGCACACACAAACACTCGTGGTGCGTGCACACACAAACACTCGTGGTGCGTGCACACACGCAAACACTCATGGTGCGAGCGAGCACACACAAACACTCGTGGTGCATGCACACACACAAACACTCGTGGTGTGTGCACACACACAAACACTCATGCGTGCCCACACGCAAACACTCATGCATGCCCAACCACAAACACTCATGATGCGCGCGCCCACACAAACACTTGTGGTGCACACATACAAACACTCGTGGTGTGTGCACACAAACACTCGTGGTGCGCACATACAAACACTCGTGGTGTGTGCACACAAACACTCGTGGTGCGCACATACACACAAACACTTGTGGTGCGTACATACACACAAACACTTGTAGTGCGTACATACACACAAACACTTGTGGTGCGCGCACACACAAACACTTGTGGCGCTCGCACACACAAACACTAGTGGTGCGCACCTACTGCCAACACAAAGCAATCGGCTCTGCGTCACAGTCAGTACCACATAAATTTCACGACGCAAAGACTCGATAATTGAATTTGTTGCCAACGCTTTGAATAGTCGATTTTTATCACATTTATCAATTCGTTGTTGCAGCCTTAGGCATTTAAGAAAACTGGCAGGAAATTTCAAATCTCCTGTTTGTTGCGCCCCACCTGTCATACTTCTATTCCCCACCAGGGGGGGTGCCCCACACACTTTGAGAAGCACTGCCCTAACCAAAACAGGCATGCAAAAAAATGAAGAAATTGTGGCACGCATGAAACCATAGATTAATTTACGCGACAGTAAAAAAGGAGACCTGACAATGAATGACCTTGAGTGCTCACAAATTTATATACTGTATATATATTTATTTTTTTATTATTCATTTTTAAAAACTACAAATTAGAAATAAAATAGGAAAAGACGTTTATAGAATAAACTATTCAAGACTCGATAATTGTCACAAGTTAATTGAGGTGGTGCCTAGTGATGTCTTTAGCTAGAATAAAATTGTCATTAAAAACGTACATTCTCCACTGTTAATTATGAAACAAATACCATTGCATCGAACTGGTTAAACCAAACAAGAACACAATGAAAGAAATCTTAAATAAAGGGAATATACAGAGAAATTTAGCTCCATAAATCAGTATTCCACTGAAATGTTCTGGCAAACTATAAAATTATAATAACAGCATTAATTGCACTTTTTCTTATATGAAGCATTTTTGCAGCCAATAAAGTCTTTTTACAGTCACCTACTGCCGTTTCTCAGTCGCTACCATCTCTGCAGCCTTTTTGTCCTTGACATCAGTCCTTCTGTATGCACGTCATTAACAAACCAGAGACTAATGAATTTCTTATCTCCCTGAATTCAGCGGCGGTTGTGATAAGGTTTATTGTTTTCAGTTTTACTATTCACCACATTAGGAGTAGTGTGTGTGTTTCTGTATGTGTGTGAGTCAATTCAACCACACTATCAACATTCACGTCAACGTTTAGAATTTAGGAGAGACGATGCTGAGCGTTAACACAAGGTTTTGTGTGTTTTTTGTTGTCGTTTTGTGTATTACCTCTCATTTTTGTTGTTATATGTATTTTTTTTTTTGTGTTGTGCAATTTTGTTGTTATTATGTGCAATTTTGTTGTCATTATGTGTAATTTTGTTGTCGTTATGTGTAATTTTGTATATTTAGGGCCGGATCCTATTGTATTGCACCTCGTTTATTATTATTATTTTATTTACAGCCAAATGATCGTATTTTTGAGGGCCTAAACACGTTCAAAGTGATGATGTCAGAATACTAGAGTGTACTGAAGAACTATTACTTCAGTACACTGAGGATTTCCCTGAGTATGTACTGTTATTTCTTTTTACCACACTACCACAAACACACATTCCCAAAGATTATACAATGTTGTCCAATGATTTACATCTGTTTTAAACCCACACAGAAACAAATCAAGCACCTCCAGTTATGGTTTAACTCGACCATAGTCATAGCGCCACCTATTGGTAAATCATAGGCATTATACAGTATTTACACAGAACATTGCAGGAAAGTTTGTGACATAACCCTTGAAAATGACCAGCTACATCTCAACACTTTAAAACTTCTGCCACACCCCAACATGCAACACATGCACCTCAACATGCGCTACTTCCCGAAATGTGTATGATTGCCAGTTTATTGCTGCTTGCAGCTATAATTCTTTTCTATCGTTTTGTCTATTTTTGGGTAACTTCATACTGTATGTATATTATTATTTTTGTTTATATACGTAATCATGTGTTTTTGGAGTAATATGTGGATTTTCGTTGTACATTTGTGTATTTTTGTGTAGTTTTATATGTTTTCTATAGCGATTTGATGTAATTATATATAATTTATGTTTTTTAGAGTCAATTTGTGTATTTTTGTGCAATTTTCCATTCATCAACAGATGTTTTTTGTATTTTTTGTCAACTTGTGGATTTTTGTGTAATTTGATATGCTTTCTTTAGTCATTTGGTGTATTTATGTGTAATTCATGTTTTTTGAGTCATGAGGTTTATTTTTGTGTAATTCTATAGTGGTTTTATTCTCATTTTAGGGTATTTTAAGGTCATTTTGTGCCTTTTTGTGTAATTTTATGTTCTGTGTGTTTATTTTGGGTCTGGTTTAGGTTATAAACTGTTATTTACGGTTACCTCCTCTTTGACTTGAAAACACACTCTGTGGTGATAAATGATGAAGACCAGACAGGAGAGATGATGAAGGTACAAAGCGAGATAGACAAAGAGGTGGTCTCCTCTGGCCAGAGGAGAGACGCGAAGAAGGGCCCAAATGTTCCTTTCACACACATTTATGCCCCACTGTCCCACCTCCCCCCTTCCACAGACAACAAATAAGAGACCAGGGGGGGAAGGTCAGTCTGCCGGAGGTGACACCTCCGATGTTGGGGTGAAAGTTAGATGCGTGGGTGTGTGAGTGAGTGTGTATGTATGTGTGTATGTGTATATGATGTGTGTATGTGTGTATGTGTATATGATGTGTGTATGTGTGTATGTGTATATGATGTGTGTGTGTGTATGTGATGTCTGGGGTGGGTTTGGACGTGCTCTGGCCTTCGAGATTTAACTGAGGCCAACTGACATTCCTTTAGAGAAGCTGTATTATGGGAGTATGAGCCCACTGACATTGCAGGAAGAGGAAAAGACATCAGACAGGCGTGGAAAGTTACAAATTGGGGTATTAAGTGGAATGAGATCAAAAAGCAAATATATGAGTATACCTAATTAATCAATTTTGCCACCACAAAACGTACATTACAAATAAATTAAGAAGGGGTTAAAGGCAAATGTCAGTAGAATGAGGTGACCGAGTGGATTTCAGAAAGAACAGGTGGTATGATTAACAGAGCGAGTGGTGCATGAAATGGGAAAAAAGGGGGAAATGTTGACTAAACATTTCTTAAATGCAAAGATGAGAGAAACCGACAGGACCAAGAGAGAGAGAAAAAGAAAATGGGAGAGGAGGGAAATGGTGAGGACAGCAGATCGAAGGACAGTGTTCTGCTCTGTTACTAAATGGGAAACACTAAAGTGGAGAAAGAGGTTCACACACGCAACAAACACCCAGATTCCCTGTAAACATCACTAACCCCCTACTGGCTTTCCATCAGCACCAGTTAGTGAGTTAGTGACCCATGCAAAACACACACACACACTAACAGCTGGTATAGCTAAATGCTAGCTAGGTGAGATGAATGGAGGAGGGGAAAGAGAAACACAGGAGATGGTAGAGTGAGTTAATAGTAAACGTGTCACTCTGTCTAATATAATATCGTGTCAAAACAAGGCCTTGGTTAAGCGCAGCGGCTGCATTTTTTATGCATCAGGATTGGACACCTTTCATCCATATTTCAATTAATTCAATAAAATACAATTCTTAATATAATGTACATATACGTACAAATGTTTTATGCGCCATAAAACACAGTGACGGTACAAAATATACACTGTATCTACCTCAGGTGAGGAGTATGAGTCTTCAGTAGAGACTTTAGGTTGGTTCGTCTTCTGTTGTGCAATTCTTCTTCACAATGAAAAAGGTGAAGCGACACTGCACCCAGCAGTTCATGTATGGTACTGCAGCAAAAATTAGGCAGAAAGATTTCATCATGAATTTACATTAAACAACACGTTGATGCAAAATTTTGCCGTTAATATTATTATCAATTATGTCACTGATCATTTTTGCCTTAATCTATAAGTTAGACACATTGTGTGTAACATATACAATCCCCTACCCACCCAGTGTTGTTATTTTTAAGTTGTTTATTTGTTGTCTTCTTTTGTGTTTTAGGAGTTATTTTATGCATGTTTGTTGTTATTTTGTGTATTTTCTTTCTGAAATTTTGTATGTGTGTATTTGTAATTTTTTTTAATGTGTTTTTCTGTAACAAAGAGTTTATGTGTTTTTGTTGTCATTTTGTGTATTATCTGTCATTTTTGTAATGTATTATTATTGTTGTTTGTATACGTAGTCCTGTGCGTTTTTGAAGCAATTTCTGTATTTCTGTTGTCTGTCTTTTTTTGTAATCTTGTGTATTTTTGTATAATTGTATGGGGTTTTTAGCTTCATTTACTCATTTTGTGTATCTTTGTTGTCATTTTGTGTATTTGTGTGTAATGTATAAGTTCATTTTGTCATTGTGTGTAATTCTGCATTACAAATACACCATCACTATTAAAACATTAAAGCTTTTGCTTCTTTCAATTTACTCCACAACCACAGCAGCAAACTTACATCCTCCTCATGGCAGTATTTAATTACATCTTTTAAGCTACTATGTTAACATGAAAAACATTTCATTGAGCCGTATTAGTATTCATTTCTAACTCTTGGGGGGAAAAAAGTTTTGCGAGTTAATTTCTTTTCTTATGGAATTAAAGATTAAGTTATCTTACATGTGGTAATACTAGAGTCAGTTTTTTTCAATGAAGACGTAGCAGTTAGCATGTGGCTAAACAACAACATTTATTTCCCCTAAAGTGAATATTTTATCATTACACATTTTATACAAATCATGCCAAAAATGTTGAG